>NC_136945.1:535000-712500 GCF_949987615.1 Pollachius pollachius | reverse complement strand
CCCCCCCCACCTCTTCCCTTCTCCTCCCTTTGCTTCTTCATGAGCCTTTCATATCTCCTCCCTCTTTACTGTCTCCTCTTTCTCAAACTCCCTCATAGTTACACACACGCACACACCAACACACACACACACACACATGTATAATTTCTCAATGACTATTGAAGTCTTCTTAGCTTCTCGGGCCCCGAGGATGAACACATTGTGGGCGGAACAGAAACAGGCAGAAACAGGGTTTGCGGTGAAATCAAACTTATGACATTTATTTATAAAGGTGCTCTGTCTGGCTCTTCCTGTTATGGGGGGCAGAGAGAGAGAGAGACAGGCCAAGCTTAGTGAGGTCTGTGGTCCCTGCCACTGACCTCTTCGCCCTGGCTCGGCTCTTGGTTCCTCTTGGGAGTTTCGGGGGTTCCTCTCCAGCTGCAGGCCTCCTCTCTCGTATCAGCACGACACAATTTACACAGATCAAAGAAACAGTCATCCGGTAGTTTCATTATAAGGGTTCAGTTGGGTCAAGAGGGTTGGCCACAGGCCTCTTACCACGAGACTGGCCTAGCACACCTGGCATTCTTATCCTTGTTATGGGCCATCCATTTCAATGGAGCGAGGTCGGTTACTATTGCAAACTCACGGCCTAGCAAGTAATAGCGTAATTTTTCCATGGTCCATTTAACTGCCAAGCATTCCTTTTCTATGGTTGCATAGTTTTTCATGTGTGGCAGTAGTTTACGTCTGACAAAGGTTAACAGGTATTCCATGCCGTTGTGTATTTGGGACAGGACTGCCCCAAGTCCTACCTCTGATGCGTCTGTCTGGAACACAAACCTCCTGCTGAAGTCAGGTGTGGCAACACCGTCTCGCTGCACAGGGCCATCTTCAGATGATTGAAGGCCAGCTCGGTCTGGTCCGTTTGGGTGCACTTTTGCTTGTCAGCTCATGCAGCGGGGCAGCTATGGAGGGAAAGTTCGGAATGAACTGTCGATAATATCCCATTAAACCCTAGCAAGGTCCTCACCTGACGTTTCATCTGGGGTTGGGGCCAGGTTGCTATGGCATCCACTTTCTTCTCTTGGGGTTTCACACTCCCTCATCCCTCAGTGTACCCAAGGTAGTTCACCTCCTCCAGGGCCAGGGAACACTTTGCAGGGTTGGCTGTCAGCCCTGCTTCTCGCAAGGCCTGGATGACAGCTTCTAGGTGCCGGAGGTGGATATCCCATGACGTGCTATGGATAATAATGTCATCCTGGTAAGCTGCTGTATAGTCCAGATGTGGCCGTAGCACCCTGTCCATGAGCCTCTGGAAAGATGCCGGGGCCCCATGAAGTCCAAATGGGAGGACCCGGTACTGGAAGGCCCCGTCCGGTGTCGAGAATGCCATCTTCGGCTTTGCTTGTGGCGTTAGTGGCACCTGCCAATACCCCTTGGTTAAGTCTAGTGTGGAGATGAACCGGGCAGGTTCTAACCTTTCAACCAGCTTATCAACACGGTGCATAAGATAAGTGTCAAATAGATCTCCTTAAGTTTTCTATAGTCATTGCAGAACCTAATGCTACCATCGGGCTTCCCAACAAGGACTATAGGACTGGAGCTGTCATTGCCACTGTTGTGGCGCTGTGTATTCTCCCCCTGTGTTGGCCACAGGGGGAGAATGTGTGCTTTGCCTGCCACTCAACTGCTCATACCTGGCCTGCATCAACTCATCAACTCCCCTTGAAATACACCTGGTTTCCCTGCAGTCATCGCCAGATCGTACTTCGAGATACTGTGGTAGTTACTCGTTCCTGGCTCCAGTGTATACTCTCTCTAATGTTTTCTCTTGTTGAGTTCTCGTGCCTCACCTTTGTTTTCTCTTGCCTATAGTTTTTGGATTGTCACCTCCAGCCTGCAGTCTTCACCTCCTCCAGCCTGATACGCCCCACTCTCCAACCTACCTCCTGCCTCACTCCTGGTTTACTCAATAAACCTGTTCACCGTCACTCCAACTCCTGTCCTGTCTTTGTGTTCTGCTCTTGGGTCCAGCAGCTATCGCTCCCGTAACAGGAGCAGGCACTGTGGGACTCTTCCACGACCCCAAGGTCAAGCATTTTCCTCACCTCCTCTCTGATGGCTTCTTGTCGGGCCTCCGGGATTCGATATGGTCGGAGTCTTACCATCTTTCCCGGCTCGGTTTTAATGTCATGGGCGATGACTGTTGTCCTGCCTGGGGTCCCAGAGAAGACATCTTTGCTCCTGGCAAGCAGTTCCCCTAGGACCTGTACCTGTCTGGATGACAGCTGATTGCCCATTTTCACTGGCGGTAGACTCTGGGGAGACAGGTTGGCTCCGAAGACATTGGAGGGGACAGGGGGAGGTTCATGCCATGGCTTCAGTAAGTTTATGTGATAAATTTGCTTGCCTTTCCTTTGGCAAACCCGTCATATCTGGTATTTCACTGGTCCCACTCGTTCCATTACCTCATAAGGCCCTTTCCATTTGGCTTAAAACTTGCAGCCATTCATGGGGACCAAGACCATGACTTTTTGTCCTGGCTCGAACTCTCTCACCTGGGCTCCTCGATTGTACATCCGTGCCTGTTGTGCCTGGGCTTGCTGCATGTGTTCAGGAACCAAGGGCCAAACCTGGGTCATTCAGTGGTGCTTCCGCTCCACGTGCTCCAGGACACCGCTGGTGGGATGGCCCCTGCTCCCAGGCTTCTTTGGCCACATCCAGCATACCCCGGGGTCTCCGTCCGTACCACAGTTAGAATGCTGAAAATCCTGTGGAACCCTGGGGGATTTCACGCATGGAGAAAAGGACATGAGGTCGCAGCTGATCTCAATTCTTACAATCCACATCTACAACTTTACGCATCATGTGCTTTAGGGTCTGATTGAACCCTTCTACGAGTCCATCTGTCTGTGGGTCAAGGTCAACTTTATTGTCTCCGTGGGGAAATTTGTCTTGGGCACAGTGCATCATTGCTTTCTTAACATACACAGAGTACAACAGAACAAAAACACAACCACAGACACAAACACAACCAGACAAACCAACATTTTAACATCGAGAACATGGAGCTTGATAGACTTAAATTGCATCTTGCTGTATAGCATAGAAATCTACAGAATGGGGATGAAGTGCAAGTGTTTATTGCACTAGAACTTATGGATAGAGTGCTATGTGCTAAAGTGCTTAATTCTAAAGTGCTATGTGCTAAAGTGCTATGTGCTAAAGTGCTAACCTATTTATTGCACATTATTCTATTGCACATTGTTCGTCAGCTTAATGGTGGCTGGGACAAATGATAATTTAAGGCGGTTAGATTTGCATAGCGGCACACAGAGTCTTCTCCCTATTGGCAGGGTTTCATATTCAGGGGAGAGTGGGTGTTGGGAGTTCGAAATTATTTTCTTTGCTTTTTTCCTGACTGCCTTCTCATAGATGCTCTGTACAGGCTCATATTCTTTCCTCCCTACGATTTTTCTTGCTGTTTTGTGCATGCCGGCCAGTTTGCTTTTTAGTTTAACGGTTAGGTTGCCCAACCATGAGGTGATCCCTCTCTAATGATGCTCTCTACCAGGAGCATCGCTAGCAATTGAAAACATCCGGGGCTGTAGCCCAGAAGTTAGAGTCCTTTTAAAACGGCTGATGAACATGCAATTGTAACGTATTTTGAGAAGTAAAGGAAAGACCAATCGTCATGTCTGACTCATGTCAGGGCAGGCCTACTGAGTAGGTTAATGTTTACGTTAAGGATGGGAAAGTGCACCACATGCACCAGCAGCCAATATAAGACATTAGAAAAGCCTGTAGCCAAAACACTGTCATGCGCCTACCCGATGTCAAGTGGTCCGGGTAAACAGCAATATCGAGGTGATGAGCCCCCTTCCTATGGAATAGGCTGCCACAAGTGATCAGGGAAGCTGACTCTGTGGAGCTATTCAAAGGAAAGCTCAAAACGCACCTCTACGATCTTGCATTTGGAACATAGGATTGTGAAAACGATTGTGAAAATGCGAAGTGAAGACCACTCTGGTTGTTTGTGTTTTGTTAATGCAGTATACATTCCCGCTATGTACTGTTCCGTTCTTATTCACTATTCTGTCTGTTCTAGCATGTTGCGGTGACTGGACTGGATGCCTGGACTCTCCTCATGGTCAACCGGCCAGCACCACATCACCATTTTTGTGCATGTATTTACCTGTATGTCAATTATGGCACCCATTGCACTCCTGACCATCCCTGGAAGAAGGATCCCCCACTATGCGTTTCTTCTCAAGATTTCTTCCTTGCTAATTTCAAGGGAGTTTTTTCTTGCCCTTGTGGGGGCTTGGGTAAAGGGGGGTGTCATAAATATTTGACTTGTTAAGCCCTTTGAGACTGTAATGGTGATTAAGGGCTATACAAATAAAATTGAATTGAATTGAAGTGATGGGCTATGCATAGAGAATCAAATTTGCAACATTTTGCAACAAATGATTCCAAATCTGCCCATAAATGTACACATTTTGCGGTTTTCACTGGCTACAATATTGCATCTGTCAGTAGTCAAATTTGCTGAACAAAATGTTAAACTTCAATAATTGTTCATAGTCAACATAGCCTGGGTGCTTAAAGCGTGGAACAAGCTGGATACGGAGTGGGTGAAAAACTCCTTAAAAGTATGTGTGTGTGTGTGTGTGTGTGTGTGTGTGTGTGTGTGTGTGTGTGTGTGTGTGTGTGTGTGTGTGTGTGCGTGCGTGCAGGCGTTATTCGATTGCCTGGTAAACATGTACGGTAATATTCATACTGGTTTAAATAATGCATTTGATAGTATTTCCCATCGTTGCCGAGCAAGAGTTTTGTTTGAAAGTTCAGTGATAGAAACAAATAAAAGCCTGGGCTATTGAAGTTTTACGGTACCACTGTCATGCACCTACCCGATGTCAAGTGGACCGGGTTGAATTCACTGCGGGTCTCTCTTCTTATATCCATCTTACCAAAGATATTTTATTACTGTCCATCTCAACACGCTGATCTCACTAAAAAGCTAGCAGCACGATACAGAAATATCGACGAGATGCGCTATGCATAGAGAAGAAAGAATACCAACGTTGAATTTGCAACATTTTGCAACAAATTATTCTAAATCTGCCCATATATGGACACGTCAGAATCTTTTTGGTTTCCACTCGCTACAATGTTGCATCTGTGGCTGCTGATAATGGAACCACAGAGAAGTAAACTCTACGAGGCTATTTTCATCATTATGTTTTTTTTGCTTTTTTTGACGGCACAGCGTTCCGGGGCTATTCCCAAAAGATCCGGGGCTATAGCCTTGAATGCCCAGGTCTAACGACGCGCCTGCTCTCTACAATGGCACGGTAGAAAATCATCATGATGTGGCTCACACATCATGATGTCAGGATACCTGGGTGATTTCCTGATTTTCGATGACCACTGGTTAATGGTCAGTCACTTGCCTTGGATCAAAAACCATTTCCTGTGTTTTGGTCACATTTAGAATAAGATGGTTGGTGTCACATCACTTAATAAAAAGGTCTATCTCATCCTGATACACGGAGGGGTCCATATCCTTATAGAAGGCTCAGGAGCACGCTATCGTCCACAAATTTCACCATATAGTTGTTAGGGTGCACAGTCCTACAATCATTGGTGTACAATGTAAACAGTGTTGCTGATATAACGCAACCCTGTGGGACTCCTGTGTTGCAGTGTTTGGTGTCTGACAGTGTTCTGTTGACCTTCACTTGCTGTGTTCTGTTCGTTAAAAAGGAGTAAAACCATTTGATCAAGGTTGTGTTTACACTCATGTCTTTGAGCTTCTCTGAGAGTATGTGAATTTGCACTGTATTAAAAGTTGAGCTGAAATCAACAAATAAAATTCTAGCATAAGCTTTTGTGTTCTCAAGGTGCTTGGAATTAAGTGCAAGGTGCAAAGGATTGCATCATCAGTACTGCATTCCTGCTTATACGCAAACTGGTACACGTCTAACTTTGGCTCGACATCCTTCATGAGCAGTGACACAACAAATTTGTCAAAACATTTCATAACAATCGAAGTGAGAGCTACGGGACGGAAATCATTGTTTACTTTGGCACAGGGCTTTTTAGGCATTGGAGTTATAATTGACTTTTTCCACAGAGCTGGAACTGTGTGAATGTTAAGTGACTGTTGGAATATTGGACACCATGCTGTTGTTAGTTCCTCTGCACAGCTTTTGAGCAAAAAAGCTGGCAGGCCGTCAGGGCCTGCGGCCTTACCCGTACGTACTCCACTAAAGAGACGGCGGATGCTGGTCGGGTCGACTTCCAGGCAGCAGGTGTCATCAGTGTCTGGCAGGGACTGCAACACCCTGTCACACTCCTGAGAGAAGTTTTGACGGTCGAATCTCAGGTAAAAGTCATTCAGCTCGTTTGATTTTCGGTGCTCGTCCAGGGTGATTATTTGTTTCTTTGCAGGGTTCATATTAGTGACTGATTTCATTGTGTCCCAAAGTTTTTTTGTATTTGACATTTGGAGGTTATGTTCCATTGTTTGCCTATGTTGTTCTCTTGCATAAGTGAGAAGTTGTTTGAGTTATTTTTGGACAACTGACAGCCCTGCTCTGTCATTACTTCTAAAGGCCTGCTTTTTCCTATTTATGCAGTCTTTTATTTCTTTTGTTACAGAGGGTTGTTATTGGGGTAGATCAAATGTTTTTCTTGGGCACCACATTGCCAACACAAAACTATGTGTAGTCCGTTATAGTTACAGTAGCCTCATCCAGTTCTAGTGCTTGGAACAGGGACCAATCTGTGCACATGAAACACCCCCTTAATGTCTCAATTGTGTCATCTGACCACACATTAACCGTCTTATGTTCAGCTTTGCTTGATTTGAAAACAGATTTATATGCGGGTATTAGATGTATGGTGTTGTGATCTGAGTTGGAAAGGGAGGGCTTTGGTTTTGCTGAGCATCCCACCTTTATATTGCCATAACATTTATTGCGGTATTATAGTTATTTCTTGTGTCACATTTTTCAAATTGTTCAAAGCCCGGCAAGGCAGTCTCCAGTTTATAATGGTTAAAGTCACCCAAAAAGAAAGCAGGAGCTCCGGGTGTGCGCTGCAGCTGTTCGTGTGCGCACTCTGCAATGCACGCAGCAGCTCTGCCTGCATTGCCGCTGGATGGAACATAAACAGCGGCTATGATGATGTTGCCAAACTCCCTAGGCAGGTAATGAGGTCTCATGGATAAACACAGCAGTTCTACATCGGGGCTGCATATGGTTTCTTTAACAGTGAACTGTTTACACCACTTGTCACCAGTGTTGGGAACGTTACTTTAAAAAAGTAATTAGTTATAGTTACTCACTACTTGTTCCAAAAAGTAACTATATTACTCTATAATAAAAGTAACTAGTTACCAGGAAAAGTAACTATTTGCGTTACTGTAAAAAAAGAAAGTTGCTATATGTCAAAGAATTTGGATTTTTCTGAGCAGTTTTCACTTGGCCTTAATGTGTTAAATGGTTGAACTGCCCATTCAAGGGCCTGATATACTTCCAACTGAATTTTAATTTGCTTAGTTGCAAAGGCTGTGGAACATCTGCCGAATACTACAGAAAATGCCAACTTTTCATCGGATTGCTCCGGACTCGCCATTTCTGCTGCTTCATCAAATCTGTTTGGTGTGTGCGTTTGCGTGTGTGGCGCGCGTGTCCTGGCTTGTGTGTAAAAACACTGGCTCCGATTGGCTACCATGAAACATGACTCTGCCTTAGCCAATCATAATTGCTTATCTCATTGTTAACCCACCCGGTCTCCTCACTAGCAGTTTGTGTTTGGAGCCAGGGGTGCGTTCGGATTATGCAGTTTATTCAATCAATTCATAGTAACGCACCACATTTAACGTACAGTAACGGTAACAGCGTTGTAACGACGGAAACAGTAATTAGTTAGATTACCCCGTTTCTTTTCCCGGATGCATCAGAGCGGTCTGCTCGCACGAGTGAGAAGCCATCCAGGTTGAGCAGAGAATCCGGGAAGCCACGTCTCGGTGAACACCATGATGTTCGATTCCCGGTATTCAAAGCAGCTCTTTAGGTTGACACGAAGCTCATCCAACTTTGATGTCAGCGATCGCACGTTGCTGAGTATTATTGACAGCAGCGGTGGTCTGTTGATTCGCCGGCGCAGGCGTTCTCGGACACCTCCCCGTCTGCCTCGCTTGCATTGTGGCCTTATGCTGGTTTGTGTCACTCGGATGGCATCTCTGGAGTAGACGCGACATCCATGTTCCCAATGCACGTTTGTTGCAGGACAAAGAATTACGCATTCACTGATAAAAATCAGGATCAACAGTGCAATATAAAAACTTTTCCTCAGGCAAGCCCACTCTACTGAAGAGCAGGAACATCTCCCGGGCGACCGCCCTTCCTGTTGCTGAGCGTAGGGGAATTGCCTCTGGATAGCGGGTAGCATAATCTAGTATGACTAGGATATAGCGGTAACCCCTGCTAGACTTCGGTAGGGGTCCTACAATGTCCATGCCAATCCTACTAAAGGGGGTTTCAATGATGGGAAGGGGTATTAGGGGACTTCGGTACGCTACGTTAGGAGAGTTGATTTGACACTCGCCACAGTGTCGACAGTATTCCTCCACGGCTCTCTTGACCCCCGGCCAGTAGAAGCGGCTGAGAACACGGTCATAGGTCTTCTCTCTCCCTAAATGCGCCCCTAGTAATTGAGAGTGTGCTAGGTACAACACTTTTGAGACATATTCTCTGGGGACAAGCAACTGTTCACAGATTTTTTTTGTGTTACTCGGTACAGCAGCTTATTCCTAACCATGAAATGGGGAAAAGGCACTTGACTCAACCCATCCTGGTTTTGGCCCTCGATCACTTGGACATCCCTCCAGGCTTGGGTCAGGTTGGGATCCTGCAGCTGGGCTGAGCCGAAGTTTCGTCCGCCTCGACTTGGGGAAACTCTGAGAATACCTCATCTGACTGTATCTCTCACAGGGGGTCCTGCTCCTCAGCTGCACGTCCAGGATCCATTGCTGTACTTTGCCTATGGAGGGGCCTATCCACATCGTCATCACTGGTTTCAGCAGGACTACCATCGGGTGACACGGCGGCGCAAGCCTGGTGGGTGTCGGAGGCCTTCGCCTCGCCCGGGTGTCTTCTGATTCGCCGTTTTTGGTTCCTCAATTTCTCCGGCCAATAGTGGAAGAAGAGAGAAGAAAAAGAAGAGAACCGGCACCGGCAGTTGCTCTACAACCCGACCCGCAGAGTGAACTGTCCTCGGGGAGTGATAACCTAGACCTCCAAGGTGGGATCCTTCCCGGTGTCTCCATGGATGCAGGAGATGGAGGTCTCTTCTCCCCAGGTGGCACTAGCAAATTGCGGTCTAGTCCATACTTCCGGAATCTATGAGTGCTTCTGTGTCTCTCCCACCTATCTTCACAGGACACTTTGGGGCTGGGGCCCCCTGGTGGGCCCAACAGGTAGTTAGGGACTGGCTGAAGAAGGTCCGGACACTCTCTGGCTAGGTGTCCCTCCTGGCCACAGGAAAAGCAACATGGGCGAGGAGGCATTGGTACTCGCCTCTCCGTCTGTCCGGTCCAGCCCGTCGGTTTCCGGGCTGTTGGCGTGCTCACAGCTTTGCCACTGGTCTCTCTCTCTCTCTGTTGGCTTTGAAGTTAGTATGCTTGACACTTTCTGACCGCATCATGCTACCCATCACCCTGTGGTTCTCCAGTAAGGCTATTAATGTGTCTACCCTTGGAGCCCCCTGCTGGGTGATATACCTCTTGGCGTTGTTTGGCAGTCCCCGAAGGCACCGGTCAATCTGAACTCGGTCCACTATAGGCGGCCCTGCAGCTTCTTCCAAGGTCAGTCATGCACACGTTGGGCCCGAGTAGGAAGGCTAAGCCCATACTCAGCAAGGATGGCAACCTTGACCGTATCATAGTTCACGGCATCTGCAACGGAAAGGTCCCGACAGGCTTTCTGAGCTTCCCCAGTCAAGAAGGGCATTAGGTTGTTCGCACATTCTGCTCCAGTTCTCCCTTGCTGCAGTCCTTTCAAACGAGGCAATATACGTCTCTATGTCATCACCCGGCGTCTGTTTGGTCAGCACATCTCGTGGTCGGCGCTCTTGTCTTCCGCTTACCCTGCACACCTCAGCTACAGCTGACTGCAGCGTGGCTCGGGTTGTCAAGATCGCTCTCAGGGTTTCTCCCACGCTCAAAACTTTCTCCTCTTCATTCTGACGTGCTCTATCCCGATCGGTTTACCCACTGATAGCGAGGCCTCAGACTAACCGCATCCTCCACCATATGTGGGCAAAAAGGTGAAATCAAACTTATGACATTTGTTTATAAAGGTGCGGGGAAAAGGGAGGGGGGAAAAGGCAACTCAAATCTTCAGCAGGTCGGCGGTTGATGTCAGGGTGCTCTGTCTGGCTCTTCCTGTTATGGGGGGCAGAGAGAGAGGGAGACAGGCCGAGCTCACTGGGGTCTGGGGTCCACTGACCTCTTCGCCCTGGCTCGGCTCTTGGTTCCTCTTGGGAGCTTTGGGGGTTCCTCTTCAGCTGCAGGCCTTCTCTCTCGTATCAGCATGACGCAATTTACACAGATCAAAGAAACAGTCCTTCGGTCCACTTGGATGTTATTCCACTATAAGGGTTCAGTTGGGTCAAGAGGGTTGACCACAGGCCTCTTACCACCGGCCTAGTGTGTGTCTGGTCTCCACACGCTCCTCCAGCCAGTCTGTCTTCAGCTTGTTCTGGTGGGGTTAAGGGCCTCCTGATTGCAGGGCTAACTCAGCACACCTGTGAGTGGTAAGCTGGGACACCTGAGTGGGGCGGGGTCTCTGTGACACAGCTTTTAGAGCAGTAGCTCCCATCCAACACCAACCCCCCGGCGGCCTTTGTGGCCACCATGTGGCCCTGTGGGGCACTGCTCAGCGGCTGGGCCACCACAACATTCGATGTGCCGTTATAAGGCCTTGGAGTTATGATGTAATTTAAGAAAGTACAGTGAGTTTTTGTTTTCGCATCTAGTTTAAAATGTTATGAATACTAATACTAATAAAGACATATGCACACACATGAAGGCAGGCAGGTAGGTAGGCGCACAAACATTTTTTTTTTATTTAGTGGGTCCAGAGAAACAAGACATCTTCCAGCCATACACAGATTTAAATATACCATAATCAATCAAATGACCCCGCGTTATTAAATGATAGCCCTTTTACCTCGGCCCAAATCGGCCTCAAACCAACCAGCAGGAAAGGAGTTGGCATGCCTGAGGGGTATGTGTGTGTGTGTGCGCGTGTGTGTGTGTGTGTGTTAGTGTGTGTGTATGTGTGGTTTGTATGTGTGTGTGTGTGTGTGTGTGTGTGTGTGTATATGGTTGGTGTGTGTTAGTGTGTGTGTGTGTCATCACATCTGTGGGGGGGGGTGTATTGGCAAGTTCAGGATGAACTCGCCAACTGTGGCAAAGGAAAATGTTGATGCTGTTTTAATGCGATGCCTAAAGGAAGACACAGAGACACACATTCAGTGATAGATTGCTTAGTCCCTCACCGAAATCTCTTAGGGCGAGAAATTGGTGAGTCAGCACAGTGAGAGGCAGGACAGGTCTAAGACACAAATTGCATTCCTCGCACTCCTCCTCCTCTCCTCCTCTCCTCTCCTCCTCTCCTCCTCTCCTCCTCTCCTCCCCTCCTCTCCTCCCCTCCTCTCCTCTCCTCCCCTCCTCCCCTCCTCTCCTCCTCCCGTTCTCTCCTCCACTTCCTCTCCTCCTCCTCCCCTCCTCTCCTCCTCCTCCTCCTCCTCCCCTCCTTCCATCCCATACTCTCCTCCCCTCCTCTCCTTCCCTCCTCTTCTTTTCCTCTCCTCCTCCCATTCTCTCCTCCCCTCCTCTCCTCCCCTCCTTTCCTCTTCTTCTCCTCTCCTCCTCCCGTTCTCTCCTCCACCTCCTCTCCTCTCTGCCTACTCCCCTCCTTTCATCCCATACTCTCCTCCTCCTTCATCTCTTTCTCCTTTACACACATTATGCTGACAAGATGGCAAAATTTGTTGACATGATTCAAAGGGTAATTAAAATCCCAAATCACTTTTTTCAGTTGAAGACGGTTTGGGTCTCAAAGTGTGGGTGAGCATTTTGGTTTTGACTCTAATAATTCTGCGACATTCGATGGAGATGTAAAGATTGGTCATTCCCTATTGACTTCACACCTCACCCATTAGAGTGTGATGTGGGATTTGATACTGCACTTCTTATGTGCATCTCCTATGAAAGTCGGCTTTTTCAGACACCTTTAGGACTGTCCCCAGTGCTCAGGTCCATTTGTTGAACCTCTCAAATGGGGGTTCACTCCTCGTTTAAACCTGCACTGTGTCACTTTCCTACTCACCTATCAACTAATTATAAAATACCCAAACCAGAAAGCTAAAAGAATGAAACACCTATAGTCCATCCATCCAGGGAATTCTTTCTCGCCATGCCTCAGTTACACTTTTATCAACCGATCGTGTCTAGACGGGCTAATGAGCCAGACAGGACCTCAGCAGGATGGATTCTATACAGTCCCATCTGACGCTCCAATCATCAGTCTAAAGAGGCCTGTATGGATTTATTCTTGTTCCCCCATATGGGAGATTACAATCAACCACTAGACATTGCTTGTGGGAGAAGGAACACAGTGCAAGTGTTACCATGGTTCTCATCATCTCTAACGTACCTCCACCTGGTCCACAGCCTGGTGCTGTCATCATCTCTAACGTACCTCCACCTGGTCCACAGCCTGGTGCTGTCATCATCTCTAACGTACCTCCACCTGGTCCACAGCCTGGTGTCATCATCTCTAACGTACCTCCACCTGGTCCACAGCCTGGTGCTGTCATCATCTCTAACGTACCTCCACCTGGTCCACAGCCTGGTGTCATCATCTCTAACGTACCTCCACCTGGTCCACAGCCTGGTGCTGTCATCATCTCTAACGTACCTCCACCTGGTCCACAGCCTGGTGTCATCATCTCTAACGTACCTCCACCTGGTCCACAGCCTGGTGCTGTCATCATCACTAACGTACCTCCACCTGGTCCACAGCCTGGTGTCATCATCTCTAACGTACCTCCACCTGGTCCACAGCCTGGTGTCATCATCTCTAACGTACCTCCACCTGGTCCACAGCCTGGTGCTGTCATCATCTCTAACGTACCTCCACCTGGTCCACAGCCTGGTGTCATCATCTCTAACGTACCTCCACCTGGTCCACAGCCTGGTGTCATCATCTCTAACGTACCTCCACCTGGTCCACAGCCTGGTGTCATCATCTCTAACGTACCTCCACCTGGTCCACAGCCTGGTGTCATCATCTCTAAAGTACCTCCACCTGGTCCACAGCCTGGTGTCATCATCTCTAACGTACCTCCACCTGGTCCACAGCCTGGTGCTGTCATCATCTCTAACGTACCTCCACCTGGTCCACAGCCTGGTGTCATCATCTCTAACGTACCTCCACCTGGTCCACAGCCTGGTGTCATCATCTCTAACGTACCTCCACCTGGTCCACAGCCTGGTGCTGTCATCATCTCTAACGTACCTCCACCTGGTCCACAGCCTGGTGTCATCATCTCTAACGTACCTCCACCTGGTCCACAGCCTGGTGCTGTCATCATCTCTAACGTACCTCCACCTGGTCCACAGCCTGGTGCTGTCATCATCTCTAACGTACCTCCACCTGGTCCACAGCCTGGTGTCATCATCTCTAACGTACCTCCACCTGGTCCACAGCCTGCTGTCATCATCTCTAACGTACCTCCACCTGGTCCACAGCCTGGTGTCATCATCTCTAACGTACCTCCACCTGGTCCACAGCCTGGTGCTGTCATCATCTCTAACGTACCTCCACCTGGTCCACAGCCTGGTGTCATCATCTCTAACGTACCTCCACCTGGTCCACAGCCTGGTGTCATCATCTCTAACGTACCTCCACCTGGTCCACAGCCTGGTGTCATCATCTCTAACGTACCTCCACCTGGTCCACAGCCTGGTGTCATCATCTCTAACGTACCTCCACCTGGTCCACAGCCTGGTGTCATCATCTCTAACGTACCTCCACCTGGTCCACAGCCTGGTGTCATCATCTCTAACGTACCTCCACCTGGTCCACAGCCTGGTGTCATCATCTCTAACGTACCTCCACCTGGTCCACAGCCTGGTGTCATCATCTCTAACGTACCTCCACCTGGTCCACAGCCTGGTGTCATCATCTCTAACGTACCTCCACCTGGTCCACAGCCTGGTGTCATCATCTCTAACGTACCTCCACCTGGTCCACAGCCTGGTGTCATCATCTCTAACGTACCTCCACCTGGTCCACAGCCTGGTGCTGTCATCATCTCTAACGTACCTCCACCTGGTCCACAGCCTGGTGTCATCATCTCTAACGTACCTCCACCTGGTCCACAGCCTGGTGTCATCATCTCTAACGTACCTCCACCTGGTCCACAGCCTGGTGCTGTCATCATCTCTAACGTACCTCCACCTGGTCCACAGCCTGGTGTCATCATCTCTAACGTACCTCCACCTGGTCCACAGCCTGGTGTCATCATCTCTAACGTACCTCCACCTGGTCCACAGCCTGGTGTCATCATCTCTAACGTACCTCCACCTGGTCCACAGCCTGGTGTCATCATCTCTAACGTACCTCCACCTGGTCCACAGCCTGGTGTCATCATCTCTAACGTACCTCCACCTGGTCCACAGCCTGGTGCTGTCATCATCTCTAACGTACCTCCACCTGGTCCACAGCCTGGTGTCATCATCTCTAACGTACCTCCACCTGGTCCACAGCCTGGTGTCATCATCTCTAACGTACCTCCACCTGGTCCACAGCCTGGTGCTGTCATCATCTCTAACGTACCTCCACCTGGTCCACAGCCTGGTGTCATCATCTCTAACGTACCTCCACCTGGTCCACAGCCTGGTGCTGTCATCATCTCTAACGTACCTCCACCTGGTCCACAGCCTGGTGCTGTCATCATCTCTAACGTACCTCCACCTGGTCCACAGCCCTGTGTCTGGTGTTTGGCTGCATCATCTTCCCGGACGGCTGGGATGCGGAGGTGATCCGGGACATGTGTGGCGAGGACTCTGGGAAGTACGCGCTGGGGAACTGCTCGGTGCGCTGGTGCTACATCCTGGCCATCATCGGCATCCTGGACGGCCTCATCCTCTCCTTCCTTGCCTTCGTGTTGGGGAACCGGCAGGACAGGCTCGTCCTGGAGGAACTCAGGATGGCCAGCAGAGGTGATGGGACTGTCTGGCTGTCTGTCTAGCTCCTTAGCTCTGTATCTATGGATGTATCTTGCTGTCTGTCTGTCTATTTAGATATATTTATATTTGTCTCTCTACCTCTGTCTATGTATCTTTCTGTCTGTCTGCTTCTGTGTCTGCTGGTCCCCTATCTTTGTACCTATGTATGTATCTTTATGTCTGTCTGTCTCTCTATCTCTCTCTATGTATGTATTTCTGTCTGTCTGTCTCTCTATCTCTGTATCTATGTATGTATCTTTCTGTCTGTATCTCTGTCTGTCTGTCTGTCTCTATCTCTCTAGAGTCTGTATCTGTATCTATGTAGGTATCTTTCTGTCTGTCTCTCTATCTCTGTATGTATTTCTGTCTGTCTATCCAATGATTGGGGAAAACAGGGGAAAAATAGTCTGATGACTGAGGCCAATCTCATTCTGTCTCCACAGATTTTGCAGTGTCGAGGGTGAGTTTTCATTCTTGTCGGATTATATGTTGCATGGTCTCCTAGTTAAGCTTGTTGTGTGTTTATGTGTGTGTGTGTGTGTGTGTGTGTGTGTGTGTGAATGTGTGTGTGTGTGTTATAATCAAGTCTATGAATGTTTTATCGCTGACCTACGTTACTACTAACATACTCTTCAGAATCATAATTATTGATTAACACTATTCGTCATGCATTCTTGCTATCACTTTTATATTATTTCTATGTATGTCCATTATGAATGCTGTAATCAATTCAAGTGCTCAATTACCTGTATGCTCAAATACAGGTAGGTATTACAAAATACTACTTACATATTATTTAAATACAAGTAATTTAAGTCCCTTTTACATCAGCCAAGTTATGACTGACCCATCAGCTTGACATGGAAAAATGTCAAATTAATCTAAGGAAGTAAACTTTAGAATAACATGAGCCCTAGGAAGGAGCCCTGGGGAACACTAGCTAGGAGCTTGGTCTGGAAAGAGAACCTCAAACAGTACAACAAAGCTAAGAGGGATAAATATACTGTGTTGTTAATCTAGAGTGATAAATATACTAGTGTGCTGATGAAGGGTGAAACATGTACTAGTGTGCTGATGCGGAGGGATACATATACTGTTGTTATGAAGAGGGATACATATACTTGTGTGGTGATGAAGAGTGATATATATGCTGTTGTTATGAAGAGTGCTACATAAACTAGTGTGGTGATGAAGAGTGATACATATACTAGTGTGGTGATGGAGAGTGATACATATACTATTGTGGCGATGAAGAGTGATACATATTCTATTGTGGCGATGAAGAGTGATACATATTCTAGTGTGGTGATGAGGAGTGATACATATACTAGTGTGGTGATGGAGAGTGATACATATACTATTGTGGCGATGAAGAGTGATACATACTCTAGTGTGGTGATGAGGAGCAATACATATACTAGTGTGGTGATGGAGAGTGATACATATTCTAGTGTGGTGATGAGGAGTGATACATATACTATTGTGGCGATGAAGAGTGATACATATTCTAGTGTGGTGATGAGGAGTAATACATATACTAGTGTGGTGATGGAGAGTGATACATATTCTAGTGTGGTGATGAGGAGTGATACATATACTATTGTGGCGATGAAGAGTGATACATATTCTAGTGTGGTGATGAGGAGTAATACATATACTAGTGTGGCGATGGAGAGTGATACATATTCTAGTGTGGTGATGAGGAGTGATACATATACTATTGTGGCGATGAAGAGTGATACATATTCTAGTGTGGTGATGAGGAGTGATACATATACAAGTGTGGTGCTGACAACGGTCCTGGGGGTCATGAAGCAGGGAACGCCTTTCTTACCTGTCCATCTCAGCCCTGCTGAAATGAGACATAGCACTGCCATCCCAAAGGGTTTCTCTCTTTTAAATGTACTCTCAGTTCAACGGTGCATGGGCCAGGTATATTTTAGAAGGTTTTCGTCTGTGTTTTTTTGGGGCGGAAGGAAGCAGAGGTTGAAGCATGTTAAATGAAAATTCTGCAGCGCTGCAATTCTATAGAGAAAGGTCCACCCAGAACGGAGAGAAGCCGTAGTTCTGAAGAATTGGTTCCACTCTGCACAAAGCAGGCCCCTGGGCCTCTCATGTGTGTGTGTGTGTGTGTGTGTGTGTGTTTTTGTGTGTGTGTGTGTGCATACATTAATGCGTGCGTGTGTGTAGGCGTGCATATACTCTTTTTGTTTGCAGCAGTGTGTATGTGTTTGCTTATGTTTTTGTGCTTTTGCTTTTATTTGCAGGAGCGTGTATGTGTGTGTGTATGTGTGTGTGTATGTTTGTGTATGTGTATGTGTATGTGTGTGTGTGTGTGTGTGTGTGTGTGTGTGCGTGTGTGTGTGTGTGTGTGCTTGCAATTGTGCCCGGTGTAAGAGTGAAAGACGAACATCTAGCCAATTGCCTAGCTGATGGGGTAAAGGATAAGGAAAGAATACAAATCAATTAATACAAACTAATGTGTGTTGTTGCCCAACTGAATATATGTTGTTGCATTTGATAAACATGTATAAAACGTCTTGCACAAACAGAGCAAGACTACGTGAAGAGAAAGCTGGGTCTGTTTCTCTGGATGAGATGACTTTAATAGTCTGATAGAAATAAGGCAGCTCTCTGAAATGTTGGTTAGGGTTAGGATTAACCCGAGGGTTAACTTTTGTGTTTGTGCTACAGTTAACCCCAGTGGCGCCGGAATGGTTTCAGTGGTGGGGGGCCAAATGCGCGTGCATGTGTCGAACAGCGCGTGACACCTCATCAGCCTATGATAAATCAATCAGTCCATTACCCGGGCCTAATTAATAGTCTACATTTGACTAGCTAAAGCTGCAGGCTTGATATTGGAAAAAAATAAAAGTGATGAAGACGATATGGACAAGGGGCAGTGACAAACATGCAGGTGGTGAGATTTTTGGGTCTGACAGTCTGAAATGATCACTGTGATACTTTGATGACGAGAGGAAATTCCCTGACCTAAGTGCTGCGGTGGTTCCAGCTGTGAGAATGTATTTTACCAATGAATGATTCTAGAACAGAGGTTTCGACCAGCCTTCGTAATCATCGGGGAAACCCCTCTTGCATTAGGACGGGGGCTTCAAAATAATGTTTGGTGTCTTTCTCAGGCGTAATATACAGGCACGAACATATAATGGCTGTTATTTCAGTCAATTGGTTTCCACAAACTAAAGTGGGGTTGGACTGGAATTAAGTGAAAGAGATCATCCTATTCTGTTCTTAATGCTTGTGACTGTCTCAGTCCGTAGGCTACTAAAACCTAGAGGAAGCATCAGACGATTAGGCAAGCTGCTCCTCAAAATGTAACGTAGGATAAAGGGTAGTTTATACGTTTTGAAGTCTCCTATCCAAGCTGACAGCTTCTTCTCCTTTGAGTCCGTTGCAATCTCAGATGTCGTTCTGCCAGTATCTGGTGCAGGTCACAGCTGATGGGGTCGGTTCAGCCAGGTCCTGGGGGCTGCACTGGGGGGCGTCATCACACTCCAGTTGGTGGGACATTGTCTGTACTGCTCCACGGCTGCATGTGTCTTCTGGCTGGTAGCTCCATGCTTTCATAAGTGATCATAAGTTCATCTTTCCAGATGTTTGTCCTTGCTGTTTCTTTGATTGTCTGGAGAGGTAGGACTGTATGCAGGAAGCTGGCTCTGGATTTCAGTCGGGGTGGAGGTGCTGTGTGTCCGTGCAGGGGGTGTCTGGTATCGGTCTCCTGCGCTCTCCGCTCGTCTTGGGCGACGATGGATGGTCTGATGTGGGGGGGGGGACCAATGCTAGCGAGGGCGTTGAGGCACGGAACTGGCGTTGTCTTTATGCATCCCGTGATAATGCGGCAGGTGTCGTTGAGGGCTGTGTCAACCAGTTTGGTGTGATGATTGCGGCTCCATTCGGCTGTGGAGAAGCACAGGGCTAGGGCAGTTGCACGGATGGTTGACGGATCAGCGCCCCACCTTGAGTTTACCAGTTTGCGCAGGATGTTGTTGCGGGTGTTGACCTTGGCTTTGGTGTTCTGGAGGTGGGTTTTGAAAGAGTGTCCTGTCGAGTGTGACTCCGAGGTACACGGGTGGGAGTGGTTTGAGAGTTTGTTGCCATCCCATGAGATGCTCAGTTCTTTACCCTCATCTCGATTTTTAAGATTGAAGCTGCATAGTTGGGTTTTTGATGGGTTGGGTTTCAGGTGGTTGTTTTTGTAGTAGGTTGTCATCTCTTGGAGGGCGCTTCCCAGGACATGCTCGATCTTCTGGAAGTTCTCCTGTTGGGTGGTGATGCAGTGGTCGTCAGCATAGATGAAGCAGCAGCATTGTGGGGGAGTGGTTGGTCGTTGGTGTAGATGTTGAAGAGGAGGGGGGCCAATACGCTGCCTTGTGGTAGGCCGTTCTTTTGGGCTTTCCATTTGCTCATCTTATCGTTTAGTTGAACGAAGAAGCGCCTGTTGTTGAGGAGGCTTTTGATGACTTGGCACAGGTCGAGGTCACCAGTCATGTCAAAAAGTTTCCTGATCATGGTGCGGTGCTAGACAGTGTCGTAGGCAGCGGTGAGGTCTATGAAAGCTGCTCCGGTGATGAGTTTGCACTCAAAACCGTCCTCAATGTGTTGGGTGAGGTTCAATAGCTGCCCAGCACAGAAGCGGCCAGGGCGGAAGCCAGCTTGATCTTGAGTAAGCTTGGTGTCTATAAGTGGCATAAGGCATTGGAGAAATAGCCTCTCGTGGAGCTTGTAGGTGGTGAGGGAATGGGTCTGTAGCTCTTTGGGGATGATGGGTCCTTTCCAGGTTTGGGAATTGCGACAGTCTTGGCCTTTCTCCAAACAGGTGGGATGGTTTTCTGTGCCATGCATGAGTTCAGCATTTCTAGCAGCCAGGTCTTCGCTTTAGGTCCCAGGTGCTGTATCATTTCTGCCAGTACATCATCTATTCCTGCTGCTTCCCCAGGTTTCAGCATGCTCATTGCAGCTTCGAGTTCTTCTAGGTCGAAGGGCTTGTGTGAGAGCGCTGGCTGGTTGTTGGCAGTCTGGTACCGCTGTCCGGCGATATTCTCCTGTGGGTCTGCGCCGGTTTTGGCTGCGACCGTTTGCCACCAGCTGTGCTGCAACTGAGTTTGCTGTGACTTTGCTGCAACTGAGTTTGCTTGTGAGCGCGGGCGGCGTGGTATTATCTTCACCGAGACGGCGGAGTGTGACCCATGCCTTCCAGCTGTTATTGGTCATGTTGGTGTTTTCTATCAGCTCCTTCCAGACTTGCCGTTGATCTTCCCCGACTGTGTTCAACAGGATCTCTCCGAGTTCCATGGTGGTGGAGGAGAAAGGGTTCTCGTGGTTTGCCCTGTGGTAGGCTTCCAGTAGATCACTGGATGTTTCCGACAGCCCGAGGATGTACTCAGTCTGGCATCCACTTGGTATCTGTGAACATGGTATAGTTGTTGGAGTGTGGTGGAATGCCTGGGATGGAGTCTTCAGTCTCCTGTTGGAATGACATCCAGTTGGCCTTCCACAGATTGAACCTTCTGCGGAAGGGGACGGTTGTTGCTTGGAGAACGGATCGGATGGTTATGGTGATTGGCCGGTGTTGCGTGTGGGGGATAGGGTCCAGGACCTCTTCCACATCTCTGGATGTTAGTTCGCTGCTCACACAGACAAGGTCTGTGTTATATCCTCGTTTCCATCTGGCGCTGTGGAAAGATTTAGGCAGTTTGGCATTGTGGATCAGGGTCAGGTGTTTCGACTCGAGCCAGGTTTCGACTTCCTCTCCATCTTGATTGTTCACTGCATAACCCCAAAAGGTGCTATGGGCATTGAAGTCCCCAATGTTGATGTGGTATCTCCTCTTGCATCTGTCTGGCAGTTCAGAGCGGAGGAACGGACTTCTGGGGGGATTGTACACTGATGTGACAGAGACGTTTGGGAGGGCAACTGTGATGGTTTCCATTTGCCCTTCTGTGGTTTGGGTGCAGACCTCTTCGATCGCGAGGTTTGGTCTGCTGAATACAGCTGACCCATACTGTCTGTGTCGGATCTCGGCCACCAGCTTTATTCCAGGGATGGCTGGTCGGTGTTGTGCAGGGCCGATGTGGGTTTCCTGCATGCACACTATGTCAAAGCGTTTGCCCGCTAACGCTAGTATGTCTGCATTGCAACTGGAAAAACCTTCAATGTTGATTGATGCGATTGACAGTGCAGGCCCCGAGGGGGGCGAGTGTCTGTGGCACTTCAGCATCGTCATCTATTAGAGAGCTCGGGTCGGTAAACAGATATTGGCCAGCTGATAGTAATAATCATATAGTAATATGAGATTGTACAAATCTGTGTTTCCCAGGCTGCACTACGGGGAGGTTTCTGTTATAGCAGCCCTACCTAGCCCTGACAGCTGAAGCTGCGGTGGGTCGGAGTCTCCAACGCGTTTTTTAATTGAATTACCTTTAGTCCTATTTATCCCCAAATTGCAATGTGACATGCCTGCCGCCACCTAGTCTGACCTAGATGGAATTAATGTTGCCATGAGAAATAATGCTTTACAATCAATTGTCAGTCTACTGTGTTTTGGGCGTAACATGCATTAAACCAACATCTCTAATCTCAACCCGTCGCAATGAACTTAACGAGTTGGTAGCCTATTTTAGGGTACGTTCTCCGTGGAGCAGGTAGGCTACATGATGTAATGAATGAAGCACAGGACCCAGCCTCCCTCACTTGAGCTTTACCCAAATAATTTAAGCTTTCGTAGCCAACAAAACGAAGGACATTTTCCTAGAAGGCTGGGATATAGCCAGATGCTCTTTTTTTGTTAATGCATGATGACAGCTCGCCCACAGCAGCTCTCACGTGGAAAGTTTACCCTTTCCACGTGTGATTTCACTAGTGTCAAAAATTAGAATTATTTTTTTAGTTCATCTTTTGTAGTCCTATGTGCTCTGCAGGTTTCTGCTAGTCCGTGGCCAAACTATTTTCTGATAAACACCATTTGCCAGTCACAAACAAAAGTCTTCCCGTCCGCGCGTCTTCTGTTCCTGATAGTGCACTCGCTCACAGATGAGTGTAATATTCAGCATCCAGTCATTCAATCATCCACTCAGTCACTTGTTTCATCACTACTAGCCCCACTATACCACCTCCAGCAGGCCAGTAAAAATATTAGGCCAAAACATTACTAAGAAACGAAATATTTCATCAATACAGGCTAAAAGAATAATTACATTGGTAGCTACAGATGTAATTTTTTTTTAAAAAAAATTCATGAAAAGTGGGTTGATCTTGGATTCAAGGCCTCATAAGTTCCAGCGCCCCTGGTTAACCCCTAACCCTAATCCTGTGCATTGGGCTGTAAGATTTGACTCTAGGTTTTTCCATGTATAACTCTATGGAAATGAGGCGCATGGGCTTGTACTAACATTGGTTCACAAAACTACCCAACAAAGATTTACAAGTAAGATTTTCTGAAAATGTAGAATTGAAGCACAAATATCTTGTAATTTTAATGAAACTACATAATATTAAAGTATGAATATACTTGGTTCCTGCCATCAATTTGGATGGTTTCATTTAAGAACTGGTCTGACCACTTTGTAAGAAACTCCAACAAACCCCTATATTCCCTTTCTTGTTGTAATTTTGGGTAGTCCTTCAAAATGTATTTGAACAGATGAACCCAGCAGCCATGTTGGGGCAGCCTAGTGTTTAAGCCTTTGATTTGGCTTCCCCATCTGCCTCCCATTAGTTCGTAAGACTGATGCATTCATGTTTCTAAGTCGAGACAGGTGTAACTGAAGACCACGTAATATTATCATTATTGAGCGATACAGTTTTAATTGTTTGTCCTTGACTTTCAAGAAGTTATCTGTAATAAAATTAAATTCAGTTCAATTAAATTCAATGTTATTTGCATAGCCCTTAATCACAGTTAGTCTCAAAGGGCTTCACAGGCCATAGATGTATGACTCCCTCCTGACGGCAAGAAGTAACTCCAGTAATTAGAAAGGAAGAAATCTTAAGAAGGCAGAGTGGGAGATCCCTGCTTCCAGGGATGGTGAGGAGTCGCAAAGATTTAAAATCATTAAGTGTATGCAATACAAATTCAATGTTGTCTACGGTGATGGGGGGCTGGCCAGTGAACTGCCAGGGGAGTCCAACCACTGCAACACACTAAAACCGTACAATCAATTAGACGGGGCAAGGTGCACACAAAACATAATCAGACCTGTCGTTTTTGTCCGCTAGTTTTAAGTTTGGTCCCAACGTCTGTCCTCAACAGTAAAATTCAGACATCGAGGTTAAGAGCTCACAGGAAAGGAGGACCAACCCTTCACTGCTTCCTCCCCTTGAGCCTTCTCTCAGCTCGCTCTGAGGCTGCTCTTCTCCTCCCCGTGAAGCAGCACTGGTCCAACGCCGTGCCCGGGGTCCGCCTCGCATCACCTGGGGATGTTTGGTCACCAAATATGAGAGTGAATAAACACCAGGGAGACCAGCCATAGAGTCATGGACCGGGCATGTGGGGCTCTCTCTATGACTGTGAATGAAGGGAGACCAGCCATAGAGTCATGTACCGGCCATGGGGAGCTCTCTCTATGACTGTGAATGAAGGGAGACCAGCCATAGTCATGTACCGGGCATTGGGGGCTCTCTCTATGACTGTGAATGAAGGGAGACCAGCCATAGTCATGTACCGGCCATGGGGGGCTCTCTCTATGACTTTGAATGAAGACCAGGGTACGGCCGTAGAGTCATGGACCCGGGCATGGGGGTAGGAACGCAGCACGGCTCGACACTTTGGGAAAAGATTTCCGTGCCAGAGGAGCGGGAGCTGCTTCGTCTCCCCGCTCAACCCCTCAGGTCTATCCCCTTTTATTAAACTGCCATGTTTAGACGATGAGTCACCAAGAAGCCTAATAATTATTATATGGTTATTATCCTGCCATTTACACTTACGCACACATAGCGCAGGCACGAATGGACACACACTCACGCAGACAGACACAAGAACCGAAAGACTATTATTATCCTGGCATGGACACACACAAACACACACTCACTCACATACACTCACACACACGCACGCACGCACAAACAAACACACACACACACACACACACACACACTCAACCCGGGTGACCAAGCACTCGTTCTCCCTTCAGGAGTCTCTTTCAGACACTCATAGGACCCAGCTGCATTCAGGGTCCTATTTTATAGTGTGTGGTCTGGACACGATTTCTGCACATATAAAGAGGCTTGCAGAGATGCAACTGATGAACCCCAAGCAGCAGTGGCCTTCTTTTTTATTCAAGCGTTTAATCCACACACTTGATCAACAAACGACTTCAACATGTTGAGGAAAGAACAACCAAATTAACTCATTGTAATTCGTTCTTAATCGAACAATTAAGTCTCAGCAAGAAACGTCGTTATCAGCCGGAGTCTGCGATTGAAACAAGTTGAGCATCGCAGCATGGGCCATGGCATTGGTGTAGAAATGTAGCGTCGCTTCATATCTCAATGAAACATGTTATCAGCATGAGATACTAAACTATCCCATTCATATTCACACACAGCTCCAACCTGAGGCCTCCTGTCCCCCATGAACCGGATGTGAACAATGGCCGTGCAACAATTCAGTACCCCGCTCCTATATGGTCACCTCCCTACCAACAGTCATTCAATTCAATTAAGTTTTAACCCTTAATCACAGCTACCGTCTCAAAGGGCTGAGTAACAGTAGCCTACTTCAATCCATTTCACACTTTTTTGTAAATTGCTCTTCTCCCCAGTGACGGCCTTTTCTCTGAGATGTGTTCTTTCCCTCCTGCTCCAGATCGAGGTCCGGGACTCCAAGGACCCGCGCTACGCCCTGCAGCGGTTCCGTTGAGGTGGGGCCGGCCGGCCGGCTGCTCCCTCTTGATACAGCCGATCATGGCTTCTTCTCCTCTTCACCTTCTCCGCTTCTTTGAGACCCGAGGCCCCTAGGCCCCGAGACCCTGACCCCCCGAGGCCCCAACTCCCCAAGGCCCCGACGCCCCAAGGCCCCAACGCCCCAAGACCCAAATTCCTCAAGGCCATGACGCCCTGACCCCCAAAGGCCCCGACGCCCCAAGACCCTGACCCCCCGACGCCCCAAGGCCCCGAGGCCCAAAGGCCCTGACGCCCCAAGGCCCCGAGGCCCCAAGGCCCCGACGCCCCAAGGCCCCGACGCCCCAAGGCCCCGACACCCCAAGGCCCCGACTCCCGGAGGCCTGGCGGGGCCAGAGAGGGGTCTACAGATAGACAGAAACTATTCCTTTTTTAAGTGCAAAACAAATCCAAGGATGGAAATGTTCTAATAATGCACACTTGAGGGACTTTTAGCAAAATGGTCAACGGTGGTGGAGATTATAAGGCGTATTGATGCTAGTAACCATCTTTTTATTCAAAGTTAATAAGGAAAGGTTGGAAACTAGCAGAAACCTCTGTCTAAAGCAGCCGCTGTTGGGCACTACATGACAGCTAGCAGGACTAAACAGAGATAAGATACAGATATCAATCATCGCTTAGTGCTCCTTTCAGAAAATAAAGTTATATTAATATGCACAGATATAAGAGCATAGGTGCTACTTACAAAAAATTGTAATTGTGTTCCCATTTTGAGGAATACCTCTCTGTCAACTTTCACCTTTTGCATTAGTGGCCATTATCCTGTTCCTAAAGTGTGCTTCCTTAGTGGGGTCCTGTTCCGTCCCTGCCTCTCGCTAGTCCTCCTGGTGGCCAGCAGCATGCTGCCTCTCAGGACTGCAGCAATACCAGACCCAAACGGCCACTACTGGGAGGCCACCTTGGGTGTTTGAATCAAGCAGTGAATCCACAACAAGTTTCTGTGCAGACGTCACACACACACGCGATAAAACACACACACACACACACAAAGCGATGATGTCTCTTCTCCACCCAGTTCAGTACAGAGTTGGTGTTCAGGGGGCGCTGGGATCAGCAGCAGTTTTAGAACTAGAAGAATTCAACAACTTTGAGGTTGAATGTAAAATGTTGTTTTCTTTTATAATCTTATTCGATTTGGTTCACTACAATCATTCAAAAGAACAAAGTACAAGAACCAGCGTCCTGCAGGTTGCCGGCCAACAGCGCAGCTGCCAGGAGAAGCAGTCCGCTTCCTGTGCTTAGCCGTTCTTCTAATTCGGCTGAGGACTGATCATCTTGTCAGCCTGAGATCCACTTATCCACCACAAGCATTCATTGTTAACCCATTAACTTACTGGGGTGGGGGCTGACAGTGGGGAACACCTCAGTTTTAGCTAGTTGGGAGGTGAGGGTTGTTCATGTGGGACAGTGGTCCACAGAGACAGCACTCTCTGATGCTACGCGAATAGGAATTTAATGCTACACAGAACTGTTGTAGCTGTGTGTGTTTGTGTGCATGTGCGTGCGTGCGTGCGTATGTGTTTGCTTGCGCTTGTGTGCATGCCCGGTAATTAGGGTCCCACAGAATCAAGTATTAGGGCTCCTGCAAATATTGGGAGACGGGTTTTCATACGCTCTGCAGACAGTGGTCTGTATGGTATTCAGTCTTCCCTTTCTACCTAGGATTTCACGTCCCTGGCAGGTGGCATCGTATCCAACACAGACGGGAACCATGGAAAACCAAAGGGCAGTGCTGACCGGTGATTGGCTTGCCTTGCTTGGCTGGAGAAGATCTTTAGGAGAAACACCTATCAGCTAGATCTCTCCACCAGTCACAGACTGCTGGTTTGGGTTTCTTGAGATTCAGTCACTTTACTTTTACTAATCTTGTACATTAAATGTCGATCAGACCGCCCACCAGTTATTGTAGGAACCCATAGAATGGCTTTGCCTGTTTTACACAGGTACATTTTTATATGATTAATTTGTGGTAGGATTTGGTGTAATGGTTAATTTGTATGAACGGTTGGGCAACACTTTATCCTTGTTTGCAGGTTGAATGTACAAGGGTCGTTTGTGTGATATTCTAACCACCATTAGGATATCCTTCCCCTTTAAGTCCAACACTTCTCCTCAGTCCTAACTTAATGACTTTGTTTTCAGACTTTTCTTTGCTCTCATTGTAATTTGATTTTTGAGTGTTGCAAGAGGCTGTGATGGATCACTGTTTAAAGATATGAAACCAATGCAGCATTAAAGCAAAGAGCTACCAGTGTCAGTCTCCTGATCTCATTCATAATATTGTTGCTTTTGAGAAAAAGTTACATATTTCTGAATAAAATGATTTAATATCTAAGCTGCACCGTGTGCTGTAATCCAAATTCTCTTCAGCTAAGTTCATTCCAAAGTATGTGCTTTTAACTCAAAACATACAAACAACATGCATCCGGTATAGTCTGCATGGTAAAGAGGTATATTAGCGTTGAACACATTTCTGTCTATGCTGTCTAAGTGAAGTGATGAAGTTTTGTCGATATTTTAGCTTGATTCATGTGCTCATATTCTAATTCATTCCTTTACGTCATCATATTCTAATTCATTCCTTCATTCTATTAACGACAATGTTCGTACAAATCACATACATTTTCAAAAGTGTGAGTTGTTTCCATAACATTCAGACCACATTATGTTGTGATCATTTGTCTCTCGCTGCTTCTCTGCATATAGTGGAGGAGTATTTTTTTTAAATCTGAATTCTTTGTTATTAGGGGACCTAGCACCGGAGCTGCTTGGCCCCCTATTGTTTCTGTAACGTTTTTTTTTCCCCTCAAATTCTGTAAAAGTCATACTGCAGCCTATACCGTAAGTCGAAAACTCTTGAAATTTTCAGGTATGGTTACCAATAACCCCCTCTACCCATAAACCCAAATGTGTGGTACTGCACCCAAATGTGGCGCTATTGTAAAAAATCATGAATTAGGCTTATTTCTCCTCACCAGGTTGACTTGGACTCAAAATTCTTTCATAATATTAATCTAATCAAACATTATAAAAAGATTCACAGGCTACAAAAATAATCAAAAATTCACCCAAATTGCCCCATAAAATCTTCAGACCAAGCCTCACAAAAAATCAAACAGAATTTGTTTTATTTAGGTTCATTTGAGAAATATTGGCCAATAAAGTTGGAGCAGTTAGCCCATTTTTCTTATGACCATTTTATTATTGTATAAAAAAAAACATACGACTATTATTAGGTGGATACCAATACCCCCCACTACCCATAAACCCAAATTGTGGTACTGCACCCAAAGGTGGCACTATTTAAAAAAATTATGAACTAGCCTTATTTCTCCTTACCAGATTGACTCAACATTATTTCATCATATTAATCTCTAAAATCAGATGCATCTTTTTCACCCTGGTCTTCTGCTCTAAAAATGTTTACTTTTCCCACAATTTCATAGAAAAGCCAAACGTCCACAGTCTCAACCCATTTTGCCTATATGACCATTTTTGTCACCTGAAAGCCGAGGCAGAGTACGGCATTAAGGGGAACATCAACATCTTTCCTTCATAATTATATGTCATATTTTTTTATCTTCCATTAGTGTTCTTGACTTTTCATTTTGCTCGGACCCCGTTAATCACCGCTTGCGGTTATATTTAAAATTGTATCTGCAACCATTGTTAAACAAGATCGTATTTTTTTAAATGTAGACCCAAGCTGCTGGGCTGTTTCACTCACAGATATACACATGCTGACACACACACACACACAATACATGAAGTCAGTATTCTGCTCGCTAGGTCTATTTAATATCTGGTGGGCGTCCATCCAGCTCCCCTGAGTGAATGAGCTCCATTCATCCTTACTTGATGCTGTAAGAACACGGGTGACCAAGCACTCGTTCTCCCTTCAGGAGTCTCTTTCAGACACACATAGGACCCAGCTGCATTCAGGGTCCTATTTTATAGTGTGTGGTCTGGACACGATTTCTGCACATATAAAGAGGCTTGCAGAGATGCAACTGATGAACCCCAAGCAGCAGTGGCCTTTTTTATTCAAGCGTTTTATCCACACACTTGATCAACAAACGACTTCAACATGTTGAGGAAAGAACAACCAAATTAACTCATTGTAATTCGTTCTTAATCAAACAATTAAGTCTCAGCAAGAAACGTCGTTATCAGCCGGAGTCTGCGATTGAAACAAGTTGAGCATCGCAGCATGGGCCATGGCATTGGTGTAGAAATGTAGCGTCGCTTCATATCTCAATGAAACATGTTATCAGCATGAGATACTAAACTATCCTAATGCTGAATAGCCAATATCAGCAGGTATAGATCAAAAAAGTGTGGTTCCGGAATTAAAATCCCATTCATATTCTGCATAGAGGTTTTGATTAAAGGGGACATATTATGAAAACAACACTTTTCCTGGGATTTGGGGTGTTGTTTTGGGTCTCTGGTGCTCCCACACGCATACATACTTTGAAAATTAGTCAGTACACGATTTCTTGAGTGAGATATGCATTTCTGAAAGTACCCCGCCCGTTACCAAACAAGTGAGTCAGTTTCGTCGGCCCCTCCTACGTAGGAAGGCTACATTTGAATATTACCTCCCACTTCCCCACTCCCCTCCAATCAGAGCAGAGCTAATGTTTTTTGTGGACCAGCGGACGAGCAGCTCCGGGGGGGCACTCGGCGGCAGCTCAGCTCCGGGAGTACGATCCCTTTCTCTGCCGGACCGCCGTCGAGCTCCCCCCGCCGGAGCTGCCGCCAAAGCTTCGCAATATAATATTATATTATATAGACCGTGGCCGTGATATTAGATATATTATATAAATACCTGTATGTAATATTATTATTATGTTATATTATATAGATGTAGAGCTCCAGGAGTCAGCAAACGGCAACAATCCCTTCTCCTCCATGCTGTGGTTCAGTCTGACAGCTCATTGGTCAATGGGCTGCAGCTCATTTGCATTAAAGCTACAGACACCAGAAACAGCACATTCTGAAGGGACTGAAACAGAGGGGAATAGCAGTAGGCAAGATTTATTTTTCTAAAAGCTATTTCCAGCAAACAGCTTCAAAAACGTGTTTTCTGGAACTCTTGGGGATGTCTACTTGTTGGGAAAACATTATAATATGTCTCCTTTAAAAGCCCTTATGTTCTAACCATCCACGGTATACTTACCACAATCCATGATATTGTGAAATTATGATATATGCTCCTGTAGAAGCCACAAGTTTAAGAAAATGTTTAAGACAAACATGTTTTATTCAAGGTGTCATTTAAACGGAATACACTACCCACAATCCTAAAGACCTCTTTGATTGGTTGAGCTCGCCGTTACCATTGAAACATTACCGCCGGCGCGCAAGTCAAGCCGTTGAGTAAAACGGCAACCAATGAACTCGACCGTTTAACACAAAGCCGTCATGTGCTTTGAGATGAGGACAGAGTGTCCAAACGTGTGAAAACCAGTAGTCATGCCATGGAGTGTAGTGTTGTGGTGGCCAGGCCAGCTTGTGGGTTCTGTCAGGGCCAGCATGAAACAGAAGACCTACAGGTTTGGGGTCAGTTTTGCTTCGCTGGCTAGTTATGTAGCTGACAGGAGTTGTACTAATCATGTCGTTATCATGCTGCAGTGAATATTTGAAAAATAAAAATATATATGTAGTACTGCTATATAGTAATTTGGGTAGGACAAAGCCTAGGAATACATAATGTTGAATGTGTGGTGGTTAAAATAATTCACCCACGGAACTATGTGTTGGGGGCCTGTTTAGCACGGACTCTTTAAGCAGACGGAACGACCGTCTCAGTTCAGTCCTGTTGGTTTTTGGAATGTACTGGTTTTCAAGTTGTGTTAATTAAAACTCACAACGTAGGTCTCGCTGAAGCTTAAGGGACCAAAACGAATGTGGCGAATAACGCTTTTATCAAGTTGCCGGAGTTCTGGGAGTTTTCACCGACGGCGTGGTTCGCGCAGACGGAGGCGCAGTTCGCCATCCGTGACGTCACGGACGACACCGCACGCTATGACCACGTCGTATCGGCGCTGGGGAGATCCACTGCGATCCCGGCGGCGAATTTCATAGCGCATCCCCCGAACCAGGGCAAGTACAGAGACCTCAAAGCCTTCCTCTTGAAGACTTTTGAGCCGTCGCAGTCAGAGCGGGCACAACGGTTGTTGGCTATTCGAGGCCTCGGGGACAGCAAACCCTCTGAGCATATGGAGATGATGCTCAACCTGCTGGGTGCTGAAGAGCCTAACTTACTCTTCATAGAGCTGTTCTTCCAACACATGCCACCGCAGGTCCGGACGGCACTTGCGGGCACGAGGATTACCGAGCCACGCGCGTTGGCAGAAGAGGCCGACCGTTTTTTCCAGGCTCCTCAGAGTTTCGTACCCAAAGTGCTAGCCCCAACACGCAGTGTCTACCCCCCCGGACAATGACGGACTAGCTAACAGAGCCCCAGTGGCCGCCGAAGGCCGCGCCAGCACAGGTATGTGCTATTTTCACACACGTTTCGGCACTAAGGCAAAGAGGTGCCAGTCCCTGTGCAACTTCAAACCGACGGGAAACGCCAAGGCTTGCGCTCATTAGTGGCCGTGAGTGCAGGCACGTCAACCCGGCTATTGTTCATCAGGGACACTCTCTCCGGCCGTGAGTTTCTTTGCGACACCGGCGCTCAGAGAAGCGTCCTGCCAGCTACGGTGGAGGACACCGCGCCTGGCGTCCACGGCCCACAGTTGGAGTCCGCTAACGACACACCCATCCGCACGTATGGTACAAAGACTGCGGACCTGTGCTTTGGAGGCCAGCGATTCAGGTGGGATTTCGTCACGGCCGACATCTCCTTTCCCCTCCTCGGCGCGGGTTTCCTTTGTGCGCACAATCTGCTAGTAGACATCCAAAACAACTGGTGGATGCATGGACGTTCTCCTCGTTTGCATGTGCCCACGGTCAAGCAGCTTACGGCGGGCTCTCCAGCTCCCTCTCAGAGGGGGAGGAATATCAATGCCTGCTCAGGGAGTTCCCCAGTATAACCCGACCTACCTTTTTCCGCGGTCATGGTGAAACATGGCGTAGAGCATCATATAGACACCAAAGGCCCACCCGTCTATGCTAGGGCCCGACGACTTAACCCCGACAGGCTGAAGGTCGCTAGGTCGGAGATCTCCAACATGGAGCGCCTGGGCATCATCCGCCACTCAGACAGCCCCTGGGCCTCACCCCTCCACATCGTTCCCAAGCCACACGGTGGGTGGCGACCTTGTGGGGATTACCGCCGCCTGAACGACGCTACCACGCCCGGCCGCTACCCAATCCCGCACATCCAGGACTTCTCAGCACACCTGGCGGGCAAGCGGGTCTTCTCGAACGTGGACCTGGTGCGCGGTTACCACCAGGTGCCAGTGCATACCTCGGACATCGCCAAGACGGCAGTAGGGACACCTTTCGGGTTATTGAGTTCCTGCGTATGCCGTTCGGACTCAAAAACGCCGCTCAGACCTTCCAGCGGTTAATGGACTCGGCGCTCAGGGGGATGCCCTTCGTCTTCGTATATTTGGACGACATCCTGGTCGCCAGCTCCTCCGAAAAGGAGCACCAGGGTCACCTACGCGACCTCTTCATGAGTCTCGACCAGCACGGATGATCATCAACCCGGCGAAGTGCCTGTTCGGGTTGTCCTCCATCCACTTCCTGGGGCATCTCATCAACAAAGATGGGGCCGCCCCTCTTCCGTCGAAAGTGGAGGCGATTTCTGCTTTCCCCCGCCCGCACACACACAGCTCGGGTGCTCCGAGAATTCCTGGGGATGGGGACGTTTTACCACCGGTTCATCCGCCAGGCGGCTCATGTCATGCGCCCGCTGTACGGGACTCTCAAGGACAAGTCCCTTGGCCAGGCTGTCGACTGGACGGCGGAGAGGGAGAAGGCATTCGAGGCCACGAAGGCCACCTTGGGCCAAGCCGCCATGTTGGCCCATCCATCACATAATGCCCCCATCGCCATCACCACCGACGCGTCTGACTACGCCGTTGGCGCGGTGCACGAACAATGGGTCGATGGTGCCTGGCAGCCGCTCGCCTTTTTCAGTCGCCAGTTGACCCCCAGGGAGCGCAAATACAGCGCGTTCGACAGGGAACTCCTTGGACTCGATGTGGCGATCCGCCACTTCCGGTTCCTCCTGAAAGGCCGAGAGTTTGTAGCTTTTGTGGACCACAAGCTACTTACATTCTGCATGTCCAAGTTGGCGGAACCGTGGTCTGCCCGTCAGCAGCGCCAGCTTTCGTACATCTCCGAGTACACCACGGACATCCGACACATTGCTGGCAAGTCCAACGTGGTCGCAGACTGCCTCTCAAGAACAGTCATCGGAGCCGTCCAACTGGCCCTGGATTACGTCCGTATGAGCGTGGACCAGGCCTCCGACCATGGGGTCCAGACCCTGAGGAATTCGGATACGGGTTTGTGCCTGGAGGAGGTCGAGGTGGGCAGCTCAGACGTGAGGCTATGGTGCGACGTCTCCACGGACCAGTCTCGACCGCTGGTCCCGGTGACCTGGCGCCGGCCCGTTTTTGAGGCGTTGCATGGCCTTTCCCACCCCGGCAGGAAGCCGTTGGTGAAATTGTTTTCCCAGAGGTTTGTGTTGGCAGGGGCTTAGAAAGGACATTAGTGCTTGGGTCAGCTCATGCGTTGACTGTCAACGGTCCAAGGTGCACCGCCATATTAAGGCCCCCTTTGGAGAGTTTACTGTTCCTGGGAGGAGGTTCGACCACGTCAACGTCGACCTGGTTGGACCACTTCCCTCCTCTCACGGGTTTACCTACCTCTTCACCATGGTTGACAGGACGACCCGCTGGCCTCTTTAAGGGCCTGCCCGAGACCAGCTCCGCCGATGAGGACTGCAGGTCCTCCTTAGGGGCGCACCTGAGGCCGAGCATCACCCATGGCAGCCTATCCACCCAGTCGCTGTCCTTCAAGCTGTCCCGTAGGGCCGCCTTCATGGAACGGTGGGAACGTTCGCACAAGCCATTTGCCTGGGGGTGATAGGCGGTAGTGCGGTGCAGCTTGACCCCCAACCCCTCAGCCACTGCGTTCCAAAGTTCCGAGGTGAAGGCCAGGGGATTTTATTCCTGATGCCTCTGTTCCATGGTCGGCGGCCAAACAACGTTCCTCCCTCCTGGAAACCACCAAGTTTTTCGCGCCCGTTCCCACATCGCAACACGGCACCCCAACTTTCCGCATGCCCCCTGACCTGCTCGCGGTGGACTATGTCTTTATTCGCCACGACGCCCACCGTGGTCCCCTACGCCCTCCTTACGATGGCCCGTTCAGGGTTTTACGCCGCGGCGACAAGTGCCTGGTGGTAGACGTCGGGGGCAGGCCTGAGACCATTTCCTGGGATAGGATTAAGCCAGCTAACGTGGATGTTTCCAGACAGGTGGAGGTGGCGCAACCCCCACGACGGGGACGTCCGCCTGCGCCGCGCCCCCACGCTGGCCGTTGAGACTCCCTCGACCTCGTTGACCCCCGGGACCTCCGAGTTGGTGGACGGCACCGACGTGCCTGCTGCTTCCTCTGCCTCGGCCCGTCATCCGCTCGCGACGGGGTCGGGTCGTCCCCCCTTTCCGTCACAAGGACTTTTTCTTTTATTTATGAGAAGCACATACAGTATTGCCACTGTATTGAAGGCAACCCTTGCCCTTATCTAGAGCTGGTTTACCAGTACATAACGTTTAAAACTGAGCAAGGTCGATGCCCACAGACGGTTACAACGTCAATCAATAGTAAAGTATGATAGGATGTTCTTGCGCGTCACTAGTAAACTATACGTCACCAACTGGGCAACTCTTATCAAAATCTGGCCCTAGTTGCCGACCGGAATTAGAATCATAAGAGTGTCATTAGGTGTTGTTCACGAAAATGTTTTCCCCATAATTTCCTGGGATGTGAACGCACCATTAGCAACCACACTTTGTGGAGCTATTGAAAAAGAGAGCGAATCTGTCAAAGGACAGATACTGTACTACCATAAATAGATTTGAAGAGTACGAGTTTCCAGTGGTCTTCCCCTTCCCCCAGGGCCGTTGAAAGGAATTTGGTGGCCCCAAGCAAGACTTCCGAGCGGGGGGGGGGGGGGGGGGGGGGGGGGGGGGGGAGAGAGTGCGTACTACAGTGAGAGTTTCAATGAGCGCTATCAATTAATCGCCTGTCCCCTCCCTTGTCCGTTCCATTTGGGAACATGCTTGTTTCATATAATTTAATTAATTAAGGGCGCCACCAGAGGGCGCCCTCAACACATTTGCCGCCCTAGGACTAGGTCGCCTATGCCGATCACCGATCGGTTTGTCGTTGCATTTTATCCATAACCAGTCGTTGTCTTGGGGCCCCAGGCCAGCTCGGGGCCCCAAGCAATTGCTTGGTTTGCTTGCCTTCTCGCGACGGAATGCATGGTCCATTGTAGAGAACGGTTCGAGTTAATATAATCGTCAGTGCCATTATTTGTTGAAATATAAATATGTAAATAATATAATATAAAATAAAGCCAATGTAAAAAATAAGAGCTACCGTTATATGTCCACTACCGACCGTTCTGATCTCGCCTCATGCATCAAGAGGACGCCCGCTCTAGTGGGCATCACGAGAATTGTTCTTCACTTAGGACTCAGTCTAATTCATCAAATTTAGTTAAAACATTTGACTGAAGGGTAAAAGAAAAACGCTGTTACATTTCTGCTAAACCATAATATGTTACACGTTAAGGGTCAGGCTTCTAGTTTATGCATGTGAGCCTGCTGGATCTGCATCGTAAAGGAAGCGGCCACTCGGAGATGTTGCATTTGTGAATCACGCTTTTATGTAAAAATCGATCAAACTATCCTATCTATAAATAGATCATTGCATTGCTGTGAAGTGTTTTGTGGACGAGATAGAAGATGAAACAGTTGCAGTTTTTGTTTTCTTTCCAAAATACATTTCCCATCATAAGTATTTTATTATCAAAATGCATTACATCTCTTTTGCTCCTGTACTCTTCAGAAGGGATGGGTGTGTGTGTGGGGGGGGGGGTTACCGCTCTGCAAAGAAACCAACGGGAAACAAAGGCTTGAATAAGCGTCCATGAACACCATAATGCAGCGCCGGTTACTTCGTTCCTCTGGGGGACGTCCAGAAACCGGCCAGAACAACAAGTCCAGGTAATGAATTTCCGCCACAACGCAACTTGGACCCTAAAACAAATAGATCATGCATTTCACAATAAGTGTACCAGTCACCCCCCAGTCCCTACAGTTCTCTTTACAAAGTAGTACATGTATTCATACACACTGGTTGTATGGTGTCTGATTCAGTTTAAGGTGCTGGTTAATTTTGGGTCAGATCACTTTGTCCAACATTCAGTATCCATGGGTCTGAGGGTCTGAGTGGGGGGATGGGGGAGGTCTGGTGTGTGTGCCTCTAAGGGCGACCCAGTGTGTTTGTGTATGTGCGCGCTGTTGGCCTATCAAATGTTAAACCTGTAGAAGATCCGGTCCACAGCGGATGTACTGAAGGTTTCTCGTTCTCGTGAGGACAACAGAGGGGAGCAGAGACCACACAGAAAACAACGTCTTCAACGGATTTCTAAGCCAGGACCCAGATAGGGGAGTGGTCTTCCAACTGCCTTCACACCAAGGACCCAGGTGGGGGTGAGGTCTTCAATGACCTTCTACCCAGGACCCAGGTGGGGGACACTTGTAGAAAACATGAAACTGATTACAGCATTTCCTGGAAACGGAAAAACGTGATGAAGCAGCTCTTGCGTAAAAACGAGAACACAGCAGCATTTCTTTCATATATATATATATATATATATATATATATAAAATCCAAACCATCCCAGAGAACTCACCCACATCTCTTTGTTGGTATACGGAATGCACGGATCAGTCAGAAAGGATAATTTCTTGTTTATAAAAAAAAAGAAATCATAATTATATGTTAAAAATCCAAAAGGATTCAAAGAAATACAATGAGATAAACCCAACAAAATAGTAAAAGAAATAAGGTCAGATTCTCATTTGCGCCTGCATTCCAACATAGAATAGGGCTGTTATGAACAGTACGAACAGTGATTTGGCGGGAAGAACAACTGTGAAAGGATTGAGGCTCCATCACTGGAGAAAATAAAACACACCAAAGAACGGGACCCTCAAACCCAACACAAACAAGGCTGCAGCACCGAGATGACGGAGGGGGAGGGCTCCGCATCTGTTCACAAACATGTTACAGTGGAAACAAAGCACTGAAGTGAAGTGACATTCAGGTTGTGAGAAACCCAGAGGGAACATGAGGGGAAGGGTCCAAGGCTTCTGTTGTGTGACCATCCCATGGAATGAACGCATCTCCTTTCCTCGTTTGACCTCGGCCCGCCTCCCCAATGAAGCAGCGTCTTTACTGTAGGAGAAACTGGGGGGCAAATCAAAGAGAAGTCCACTGATGAAGAACAAATGAAGGGAATCAAAGCCCCAGAAGCCTTTTCAGGACCCAGGGGGCCGTGACCCAGGAGCAGGAACACGGCTCCACCGTCTTTCACAACTTTGTACAAGAATCTAACTTGTGTTTTTGTTGATTTGTTTTCACTTTTTGGGCCTTAACGTAACGTGTGTCCCGAAGGGGGGGGGGGACATCAGGATTTCAAGTTACACGCTGATTTCTTTTTTCAAAGGTCTTTTTTTTCAAACCGGCTCTTGGCACTGATTCCTTTTCAGTCCGGTCAGTGAGGAGCTCTGTGCAGGACGCATCATACATTTAACATGACACACACCATAAGAAAATAAACGCCATGATAAGTCCTCTTAGATCTGTGCATCCACCCCTCCCCCACCTTCCTGAGGAGCCACACACACACACACACACACACACACACACACACACACACTAAAAGCTTCCAGACTGGGTCCGTACGCCAGAGCCCTGCAGCGGAGGGTGCTGGAACTGGGCGAGGGAGGGTGTGACCCCGTGGCGTGGTGGGTAGTGTGGGGCCCCTGAGGGGGACGACGACAGCAGCCGGGCGCCCGCCTGCAGCGCCCCCTGCTGTTGCTGAATGAGTCTACAGGCCTGGGAGGCCAGGTCAGTTTTAGCCTGCCCACTGCCCCTGGAACCCGGGGTGGTAGACCCCACCGCGCTGCTGCTGCTCAGCAGACTGGCTTTCAGGTGGCTGCTGCTGTTGCAGCTGCTGTTACTCTGCTGGTGTAGAGCCCCGCCGGGCGGCAGGGGCTCCGACCACGAGGAGGGCTGGTGGTGCCCGGGGTAGGATGAAGGGGGGTGGTCCTGGGAGAGGCGGGAGTAGAAGCTCTGGCCCGACGACGGACTGTAGGAGCCGGAGAAGGGCGAGGGGCTGCTCTGCTGGTGGAACGAGGGGCTGGCCATCTGCCGCTGGCTCTCACACGGCTGCACACAAGTGGACAAACACGTTACCCTGGCTGTCTCCCAGCACCATTAAAACAAACACGTTACCCTGGCTGTCTCCCAGCACCATTAAAACAAACACGTTACCCTGGCTGTCTCCCAGCACCATTAAAACAAACACGTTACCCTGGCTGTCTCCCAGCACCATTAAAACAAACACGTTACCCTGGCTGTCTCCCAGCACCATTAAAACAAACACGTTACCCTGGCTGTCTCCCAGCACCATTAAAACAAACACGTTACCCTGGCTGTCTCCCAGCACCATTAAAACAAACACGTTACCCTGGCTGTCTCCCAGCACCATTAAAACAAACACGTTACCCTGGCTGTCTCCCAGCACCATTAAAACAAACACGTTACCCTGGCTGTCTCCCAGCACCATTAAAACAAACACGTTACCCTGGCTGTCTCCCAGCACCATTAAAACAAACACGTTACCCTGGCTGTCTCCCAGCACCATTAAAACAAACACGTTACCCTGGCTGTCTCCCAGCACCATTAAAACAAACACGTTACCCTGGCTGTCTCCCAGCACCATTAAAACAAACACGTTACCCTGGCTGTCTCCCAGCACCATTAAAACAAACACGTTACCCTGGCTGTCTCCCAGCACCATTAAAACAAACACGTTACCCTGGCTGTCTCCCAGCACCATTAAAACAAACACGTTACCCTGGCTGTCTCCCAGCACCATTAAAACAAACACGTTACCCTGGCTGTCTCCCAGCACCATTAAAACAAACACGTTACCCTGGCTGTCTCCCAGCACCATTAAAACAAACACGTTACCCTGGCTGTCTCCCAGCACCATTAAAACAAACACGTTACCCTGGCTGTCTCCCAGCACCATTAAAACAAACACGTTACCCTGGCTGTCTCCCAGCACCATTAAAACAAACACGTTACCCTGGCTGTCTCCCAGCACCATTAAAACAAACACGTTACCCTGGCTGTCTCCCAGCACCATTAAAACAAACACGTTACCCTGGCTGTCTCCCAGCACCATTAAAACAAACACCTTGGCAGGTGGAGCTCACCTGCTGGGAGAACACGGAGGGGCTGTAGCGGGCTGGGCTCCTGCTGGGAGAACCCCGTGGGCCCTGCAGCTCGTATCCATCTGTAAGCCAGGAAGACTTAAGGTACGGCCACACTGAATGCGTTAGAGGCGTAGAAAATCGGCATTTTTGCATAGGGAACCATTGGTTTAGGCACGTAGATGCGTAACACGCGGTAAAGCAGCGCGTTAGACGCGTTTTCCGCACCTAAATAAAGCGCCCAACGCACCTATGAGCCCAACACATCTACTCGCAGAGTTCAAAAAATGTAACTTTTGACGCGCCTACGCTTAGCCGCGATAGCCAATCAGCGTTGATCTTGACCCGACGTCACTGGCAGAGAGACGGAGGACGCGCAGAAGCAGAAAGAACATGGACGACCAAGTCGTCGTTTCAGTGTGTGCTGAAACGATGAGGAGGTGGTGAAACTCACCCAGCTGTGAGCGCCTACGGAGGATGTCACTAGAGTTTAGACTCTGCCCGAGCCCGAGCCGACCCGCGGGCCGGGTCGGTTCCTCGGTTTCTGGACTTGATTTTCTGGGCCCGATCTAAGCTCTATCATGCACCCAAACACGGCGGCGTTTGGGTTTCCTACGTTCCTCGGACTCCCACAACAAATACAGCGCAGCGATGGTGGTGATCTCAGCCATGTTTGTGGAGCAAAAGAAAAGTAGCGGGGGAAAATAAGTTTTGGGCGGGCTCATCTAGCTGCGTAGGCGTGTCAGGCGCGTTGAACCATTTTTGTGACACAATGATCAAGCGGCAGGTTGGGCGCGGTGCGCTGTGGCCGTACCTTTAGAGACACCCAGGCCACACAGGGAAACAGCAAACAGAAAGCAGGGGCTTTGCTTACCGGCTTCCTTGTCACCGTCAGTCTTCTTCAGGATGCGGTCCATCTTTATGCCACCCCGCAGAACACGCTCCAGCCCCCCATGGGCCTCTCGGAGCCGTTCCACACTGGTGGGGACCATCCTGAGGGGCAGCGAGGAGCTGGGTTAGGTCTTCAGGTCTCCTCACCAGACTAGCTATCAGTACAACGTGTTGTTCTACGGTGGCAGTGAGGACTAACGAGTCGCTGCTATATGGCGTCAGGTATCATTTAGTGCTGTTGACTATCATCCCCAAGCTCCAATAAGCCTGGCTGGCCTTTCCTGTTCATGTATGAGACGGAGCGAGGAGGTTAGCATGTTTACATGATCAACACGGCCCCATGCTGCCCGGCGGGCTGCACCGAACACGCTCCACCTTCAAGGTTCCTCACCAGTGGCTGGGGCTGTGCTGCGGAGGGCTGACCTCCTCTATGTGGGGGGTAGAGGAGGAAGAAGCATGGGCAGGGGAGGAGAAGGAGCTCAGCGGGGAGGCGGGGGGCTGGTGGTGGGGGTGGGCAGGAGGCGGAGGATGATAGGGATCCTGGCTGTAGTGGAAACCAGGCTGGTTGCCTAGGACAAGGCCCAGGGAGGACGAGGAGGAGCTGCCCGGGTCAGGCTCGCGGCCCTGCTTCCTCTTGCGGTACTCCAGCAGAGACACCTGGTCGGGAGAGAGGAGCCCGTTAGTCTGCTGCTCCGCTCAGGACCACACACGCTCATCACGTCTCCAGCAGAAGGACGAGGCGCCCTGCCACATTATCGGCTCAAGCTGTGCAAATGGCAGTCGCACATGCACCGAGACATCGCCGGCATTTGCATTTCCATTCCTCCAACAGAGCCCACATGTTTTTTCTGGAAAAGGAGGTTGACATTTATGTAAATGGGTGCAACCTTATCTTACAATTACCTGAGAATACTTACAGCGGTCATCTGGTTTGACAGAGGCTACGCAAAGGACAAAGCATAAATACGAGACAGCACTGCACCTAGGCAGCTGCCATTTATTTTTGTTGCAATGATCTCACCAATTTGAACCAATAAGAAACAGGAGCCACAGTGACCCCAGAAATGTCCCTGCTCTCAACTTTTCACTTGTTACTCTTTAAGCAAACTCCATAACACTGCTTTTAGTTAACACTTGATTATTTCCAAACCAAACGCATACCCAAGGCAACATCAACAGAATGTTCAAATAGACACATTGGATTTAAAACACGAACACAGTGAAGACAACAGAATGGTGACGCCCATCCCAAGTCACAGCCGAGACGGGGACTTGGGGGGGGGAGAGGCTAAATGGAGCGGGTTGACCAGAGAGAAGGATATGCAGATGGATGGATATCTGAACCCAGGCCTTCTGAAAATAAGCTCTGAGCCATGGGGTGAATGCCTTCTCCTGTTAGGGTAAACCCTAACCCTTCTCCTGTGGCTCCATTCTGACCACGTTCTAGTGGTCACAATGGAATGCACCGTGTTTATTTGGGATTCTAGCAAATAAAACGGCAAACTGTACAAAATGTCCATAGGATGGACAGGTGCATCACACCCTTCAAACGGTGTGTGCTAGCAACGAGCAAGCCAACAGAATTTTCTTGCAATTTAGGAACAGCACATGCTGCCGAACCATAACAAACATGAGCACCAAAACGGACACTTTTGAGTGGATGCCTTCATGTCCGATTGGACTAGAGCCCTGTATTACACCGTTGTACTTTGTCCAAACCGTTTGATCATTCTGTGAGGAAGCGGGCTTGCAGGAAAAGAGTCATGAATGGTATGTAGCAAATACAGAAGGGCGTTCAATTAACTTTCATTCGGGGCTGGAAGTCAACCAATGCGTTTACTGAATCTGACTGAAAAGAATAGTGTCCACCACAGTAAATCAAAGTAAAACAAATGAGGGGGAGGGACCGTTGTGGGTGTGGCGTTTTATGCAGATGCAAAAAACAAATATTGACATGCACACTAATAGAGATGTATTTGGATAGGGAGAATATATTCACCATATTCTGTACTGGCTTGTATTGACTTCTTACAGCTATAGCCTGGTAACCGGGCCTTCCTGCCAGCAGACTAATGCCATGCTGATTGGCCCTCTGCCTTGGAAGAAAAGCAGGAAGAAAGACTTGGAAAAGGTTTCAACCATCACTCAGAGTGACGAGGAAGAGGAAGGTAAGGACAGAACAGGTATAGGAGGTATGCAGGAGGAAGAATAATATAGAGGAGCCATACATTCGTAATCATTTCAGATATCCACAGAAGGACACACACACAAACATCTTAAATGGATCCACATTTGTAGTTCATTCCCATTTCCTGGCCAACTGACCTAAGAAGCCGTGATTTGGGACAAAGCTTACACAGCTGAAACTGTAACGAAGAGGAGGGCCTGACTGACGAGCTACAGCTTGGGCTCAACATCCCAAGCGCTACGCAGGGTCACACGCTCAACCAACTTGCCTTCTTCTTTACTGGTTGGTGGCCAGTGTGGGGGGGCGTGCCGCCGCCCGTGTCCCCAGCACCGTAGTTGCTCTCGCCGTAGGGGTCCCCAGCACTGTAGTGTGACTCGCCATAGGGGGACATGCAGCCTGGCTCTCCAGGGGGGCCCTGGATGCCTACGCCCCCAAAGGAAGGCTCCAGCGGGGAGAAGCGGCCCTCAGCCCGGGAGGGGCGCTGCTCGCCGTTCCCCACCGTGGCCAGGTTGGCGTTGAGCGGGGAGCACGTGTATATGAGGTTGAACTCTGTCCTGAACGCCGGGTCGCGGCCCGGAGGCGGGGGGGCAAGGTCCGAGGGGGGGCAGGACGGCGGCGCAAGGCCCCCCGACGCAGGGAGGCCCTGGGAATCGTTTCCGTAGGAACCCCCGGGGAGAGAAAAGTCCTCTGAGGCGGGCGCGGGGCTGCCGGAGCTGGAGGGCAGCGAGAGGTCCTGGAAGAGGAGCTGGGGTCCGTCGGCGTCGCTCCGCAAGCAGGGCTGGGGACAGAAACACAGGGTATGGAGAGCCTGATAGGACATGGGGGAAACAGGAGGGGCTGGGGACAGAAACACAGGGTATGGAGAGCCTGATAGGACATGGGGGAAACAGGAGGGGCTGGGGACAGAAACACAGGGTATGGAGAGCCTGATAGGACATGGGGGAAACAGGAGGGGCTGGGGACAGAAACACAGGGTATGGAGAGCCTGATAGGACATGGGGGAAACAGGAGGGGCTGGGGACAGAAACACAGGGTATGGAGAGCCTGATAGGACATGGGGGAAACAGGAGGGGCTGGGGACAGAAACACAGGGTATGGAGAGCCTGATAGGACATGGGGGAAACAGGAGGGGCTGGGGACAGAAACACAGGGTATGGAGAGCCTGATAGGACATGGGGGAAACAGGAGGGGCTGGGGACAGAAACACAGGGTATGGAGAGCCTGATAGGACATGGGGGAAACAGGAGGGGCTGGGGACAGAAACACAGGGTATGGAGAGCCTGATAGGACATGGGGGAAACAGGAGGGGCTGGGGACAGAAACACAGGGTATGGAGAGCCTGATAGGACATGGGGGAAACAGGAGGGGCTGGGGACAGAAACACAGGGTATGGAGAGCCTGATAGGACATGGGGGAAACAGGAGGGGCTGGGGACAGAAACACAGGGTATGGAGAGCCTGATAGGACATGGGGGAAACAGGAGGGGCTGGGGACAGAAACACAGGGTATGGAGAGCCTGATAGGACATGGGGGAAACAGGAGGGGCTGGGGACAGAAACACAGGGTATGGAGAGCCTGATAGGACATGGGGGAAACAGGAGGGGCTGGGGACAGAAACACAGGGTATGGAGAGCCTGATAGGACATGGGGGAAACAGGAGGGGCTGGGGACAGAAACACAGGGTATGGAGAGCCTGATAGGACATGGGGGAAACAGGAGGGGCTGGGGACAGAAACACAGGGTATGGAGAGCCTGATAGGACATGGGGGAAACAGGAGGGGCTGGGGACAGAAACACAGGGTATGGAGAGCCTGATAGGACATGGGGGAAACAGGAGGGGCTGGGGACAGAAACACAGGGTATGGAGAGCCTGATAGGACATGGGGGAAACAGGAGGGGCTGGGGACAGGGCTGGGGAGATGATGAGATAATGACTCAGAAGGGGGCGGGTTGAGGAGGGCTTACCTCAGGAGATATGGACTCAGGCCGATGTACGGGGGAGGCCTCTGGGGACGATATGTTCTGCAGGGCGACCCAAAAGACGAGGACATTCATAGATCAATGAGACGATCACACAGGGCCTCTAGGACTAGGACGGGAGATGGACTCTAAACCAAGTGCAAGGCCTTTCAAAAGATACAATATAAGGTCAGTGTTCTTTAACCAGTGGATGTGACTGAGTTACCTCAAACTGCTTAATGAAGTGTTTAACCAGTGGATGTGACTGAGTTACCTCAAACTGCTTAATGAAGTGTTTAACCAGTGGGTGTGACTGAGTTACCTCAAACTGCTTAATGAAGTGTTTAACCAGTGGATGTGACTGAGTTACCTCAAACTGCTTAATGAAGTGTTTAACCAGTGGGTGTGACTGAGTTACCTCAAACTGCTTAATGAAGTGTTTAACCAGTGGATGTGACTGAGTTACCTCAAACTGCTTAATGAAGTGTTTAACCAGTGGGTGTGACTGAGTTACCTCAAACTGCTTAATGAAGTGTTGTTTAACCAGTGGATGTGACTGAGTTACCTCAAACTGCTTAATGAAGTGTTGTTTAACCAGTGGATGTGACTGAGTTACCTCAAACTGCTTAATGAAGTGTTGTTTAACCAGTGGATGTGACTGAGTTACCTCAAACTGCTTAATGAAGTGTTGTTTAACCAGTGGATGTGACTGAGTTACCTCAAACTGCTTAATGAAGTGTTGTTTAACCAGTGGATGTGACTGAGTTACCTCAAACTGCTTAATGAAGTGTTCTTTAACCAGTGGATGTGACTGAGTTACCTCAAACTGCTTAATGAAGTGTTTAACCAGTGGATGTGACTGAGTTACCTCAAACTGCTTAATGAAGTGTTGTTCAACCAGTGGGTGTGACTGAGTTACCTCAAACTGCTTAATGAAGTGTTTAACCAGTGGGTGTGACTGAGTTACCTCAAACTGCTTAATGAAGTGTTTAACCAGTGGGTGTGACTGAGTTACCTCAAACTGCTTAATGAAGTGTTTAACCAGTGGATGTGACTGAGTTACCTCAAACTGCTTAATGAAGTGTTTAACCAGTGGATTCGACTGAGTTACCTCAAACTGCTTAATGAAGTGTTGTTTAACCAGTGGGTGTGACTGAGTTACCTCAAACTGCTTAATGAAGTGTTTAACCAGTGGGTGTGACTGAGTTACCTCAAACTGCTTAATGAAGTGTTGTTTAACCAGTGGATGTGACTGAGTTACCTCAAACTGCTTAATGAAGTGTTGTTTAACCAGTGGGTTTGACTGAGTTACCTCAAACTGCTTAATGAAGTGTTGTTTAACCAGTGGATGTGACTGAGTTACCTCAAACTGCTTAATGAAGTGTTGTTTAACCAGTGGATGTGACTGAGTTACCTCAAACTGCTTAATGAAGTGTTGTTTAACCAGTGGATGTGACTGAGTTACCTCAAACTGCTTAGTGAAGTGTTTAACCAGTGGATGTGACTGAGTTACCTCAAACTGCTTAATGAAGTGTTGTTTAACCAGTGGGTGTGACTGAGTTACCTCAAACTGCTTAATGAAGTGTTGTTTAACCAGTGGGTGTGACTGAGTTACCTCAAACTGCTTAATGAAGTGTTCTTTAACCAGTGGATGTGACTGAGTTACCTCAAACTGCTTAATGAAGTGTTTAACCAGTGGGTGTGACTGAGTTACCTCAAACTGCTTAATGAAGTGTTGTTTAACCAGTGGATGTGACTGAGTTACCTCAAACTGCTTAATGAAGTGTTGTTTAACCAGTGGATGTGACTGAGTTACCTCAAACTGCTTAATGAAGTGTTGTTTAACCAGTGGATGTGACTGAGTTACCTCAAACTGCTTAATGAAGTGTTGTTTAACCAGTGGATGTGACTGAGTTACCTCAAACTGCTTAATGAAGTGTTTAACCAGTGGATGTGACTGAGTTACCTCAAACTGCTTAATGAAGTGTTGTTTAACCAGTGGGTGTGACTGAGTTACCTCAAACTGCTTAATGAAGTGTTGTTTAACCAGTGGGTGTGACTGAGTTACCTCAAACTGCTTAATGAAGTGTTTAACCAGTGGATGTGACTGAGTTACCTCAAACTGCTTAATGAAGTGTTTAACCAGTGGGTGTGACTGAGTTACCTCAAACTGCTTAATGAAGTGTTTAACCAGTGGGTGTGACTGAGTTACCTCAAACTGCTTAATGAAGTGTTTAACCAGTGGGTGTGACTGAGTTACCTCAAACTGCTTAATGAAGTGTTCTTTAACCAGTGGATGTGACTGAGTTACCTCAAACTGCTTAATGAAGTGTTGTTTAACCAGTGGATGTGACTGAGTTACCGCAAACTGCTTAATGAAGTGTTGTTTAACTAGTGGATGTGACTGAGTTACCTCAAACTGCTTAATGAAGTGTTTAACCAGTGGATGTGACTGAGTTACCTCAAACTGCTTAATGAAGTGTTTAACCAGTGGGTGTGACTGAGTTACCTCAAACTGCTTAATGAAGTGTTTAACCAGTGGATGTGACTGAGTTACCTCAAACTGCTTAATGAAGTGTTTAACCAGTGGGTGTGACTGAGTTACCTTAAACTGCTTAATGAAGTGTTGTTTAACCAGTGGATGTGACTGAGTTACCTCAAACTGCTTAATGAAGTGTTTAACCAGTGGGTGTGACTGAGTTACCTCAAACTGCTTAATGAAGTGTTTAACCAGTGGGTGTGACTGAGTTACCTCAAACTGCTTAATGAAGTGTTGTTTAACCAGTGGATGTGACTGAGTTACCTCAAACTGCTTAATGAAGTGTTTAACCAGTGGATGTGACTGAGTTACCTCAAACTGCTTAATGAAGTGTTTAACCAGTGGATGTGACTGAGTTACCTCAAACTGCTTAATGAAGTGTTTAACCAGTGGATGTGACTGAGTTACCTCAAACTGCTTAATGAAGTGTTTAACCAGTGGATGTGACTGAGTTACCTCAAACTGCTTAATGAAGTGTTTAACCAGTGGGTGTGACTGAGTTACCTCAAACTGCTTAATGAAGTGTTTAACCAGTGGGTGTGACTGAGTTACCTCAAACTGCTTAGTGAAGTGTTTAACCAGTGGATGTGACTGAGTTACCTCAAACTGCTTAATGAAGTGTTTAACCAGTGGGTGTGACTGAGTTACCTCAAACTGCTTAATGAAGTGTTGTTTAACCACTGGATGGGACTGAGTTACCTCAAACTGCTTAATGAAGTGTTGTTTAACCACTGGATGGGACTGAGTTACCTCAAACTGCTTAATGAAGTGTTTAACCAGTGGATGTGACTGAGTTACCTCAAACTGCTTAATGAAGTGTTTAACCAGTGGGTGTGACTGAGTTACCTCAAACTGCTTAATGAAGTGTTGTTTAACCAGTGGATGTGACTGAGTTACCTCAAACTGCTTAATGAAGTGTTGTTTAACCAGTGGATGTGACTGAGTTACCTCAAACTGCTTAATGAAGTGTTGTTTAACCAGTGGGTGTGACTGAGTTACCTCAAACTGCTTAATGAAGTGTTTAACCAGTGGATGTGACTGAGTTACCTCAAACTGCTTAATGAAGTGTTTAACCAGTGGGTGTGACTGAGTTACCTCAAACTGCTTAATGAAGTGTTGTTTAACCAGTGGATGTGACTGAGTTACCTCAAACTGCTTAATGATGTGTTGTTTAACCAGTGGATGTGACTGAGTTACCTCAAACTGCTTAATGAAGTGTTTAACCAGTGGATGTGACTGAGTTACCTCAAACTGCTTAATGAAGTGTTTAATCAGTGGGTGTGACTGAGTTACCTCAAACTGCTTAATGAAGTGTTTAACCAGTGGGTGTGACTGAGTTACCTCAAACTGCTTAATGAAGTGTTTAACCAGTGGGTGTGACTGAGTTACCTCAAACTGCTTAATGAAGTGTTTAACCAGTGGATGTGACTGAGTTACCTCAAACTGCTTAATGAAGTGTTTAACCAGTGGGTGTGACTGAGTTACCTCAAACTGCTTAATGAAGTGTTTAACCAGTGGATGTGACTGAGTTACCTCAAACTGCTTAATGAAGTGTTTAACCAGTGGATGTGACTGAGTTACCTCAAACTGCTTAATGAAGTGTTTAACCAGTGGATGTGACTGAGTTACCTCAAACTGCTTAATGAAGTGTTTAACCAGTGGGTGTGACTGAGTTACCTCAAACTGCTTAATGAAGTGTTGTTTAACCAGTGGATGTGACTGAGTTACCTCAAACTGCTTAATGAAGTGTTCTTTAACCAGTGGATGTGACTGAGTTACCTCAAACTGCTTAATGAAGTGTTTAACCAGTGGATGTGACTGAGTTACCTCAAACTGCTTAATGAAGTGTTGTTTAACCAGTGGGTGTGACTGAGTTACCTCAAACTGCTTAATGAAGTGTTTAACCAGTGGGTGTGACTGAGTTACCTCAAACTGCTTAATGAAGTGTTTAACCAGTGGGTGTGACTGAGTTACCTCAAACTGCTTAATGAAGTGTTTAACCAGTGGATGTGACTGAGTTACCTCAAACTGCTTAATGAAGTGTTTAACCAGTGGATTCGACTGAGTTACCTCAAACTGCTTAATGAAGTGTTGTTTAACCAGTGGGTGTGACTGAGTTACCTCAAACTGCTTAATGAAGTGTTTAACCAGTGGGTGTGACTGAGTTACCTCAAACTGCTTAATGAAGTGTTGTTTAACCAGTGGGTGTGACTGAGTTACCTCAAACTGCTTAATGAAGTGTTTAACCAGTGGGTGTGACTGAGTTACCTCAAACTGCTTAATGAAGTGTTTAACCAGTGGGTGTGACTGAGTTACCTCAAACTGCTTAATGAAGTGTTCTTTAACCAGTGGATGTGACTGAGTTACCTCAAACTGCTTAATGAAGTGTTGTTTAACCAGTGGATGTGACTGAGTTACCGCAAACTGCTTAATGAAGTGTTGTTTAACTAGTGGATGTGACTGAGTTACCTCAAACTGCTTAATGAAGTGTTTAACCAGTGGATGTGACTGAGTTACCTCAAACTGCTTAATGAAGTGTTTAACCAGTGGGTGTGACTGAGTTACCTCAAACTGCTTAATGAAGTGTTTAACCAGTGGATGTGACTGAGTTACCTCAAACTGCTTAATGAAGTGTTTAACCAGTGGGTGTGACTGAGTTACCTTAAACTGCTTAATGAAGTGTTGTTTAACCAGTGGATGTGACTGAGTTACCTCAAACTGCTTAATGAAGTGTTTAACCAGTGGGTGTGACTGAGTTACCTCAAACTGCTTAATGAAGTGTTTAACCAGTGGGTGTGACTGAGTTACCTCAAACTGCTTAATGAAGTGTTGTTTAACCAGTGGATGTGACTGAGTTACCTCAAACTGCTTAATGAAGTGTTTAACCAGTGGATGTGACTGAGTTACCTCAAACTGCTTAATGAAGTGTTTAACCAGTGGATGTGACTGAGTTACCTCAAACTGCTTAATGAAGTGTTTAACCAGTGGATGTGACTGAGTTACCTCAAACTGCTTAATGAAGTGTTTAACCAGTGGATGTGACTGAGTTACCTCAAACTAATTAATGAAGTGTTTAACCAGTGGGTGTGACTGAGTTACCTCAAACTGCTTAATGAAGTGTTTAACCAGTGGGTGTGACTGAGTTACCTCAAACTGCTTAGTGAAGTGTTTAACCAGTGGATGTGACTGAGTTACCTCAAACTGCTTAATGAAGTGTTTAACCAGTGGGTGTGACTGAGTTACCTCAAACTGCTTAATGAAGTGTTGTTTAACCACTGGATGGGACTGAGTTACCTCAAACTGCTTAATGAAGTGTTGTTTAACCACTGGATGGGACTGAGTTACCTCAAACTGCTTAATGAAGTGTTTAACCAGTGGATGTGACTGAGTTACCTCAAACTGCTTAATGAAGTGTTTAACCAGTGGGTGTGACTGAGTTACCTCAAACTGCTTAATGAAGTGTTGTTTAACCAGTGGATGTGACTGAGTTACCTCAAACTGCTTAATGAAGTGTTGTTTAACCAGTGGATGTGACTGAGTTACCTCAAACTGCTTAATGAAGTGTTGTTTAACCAGTGGGTGTGACTGAGTTACCTCAAACTGCTTAATGAAGTGTTTAACCAGTGGATGTGACTGAGTTACCTCAAACTGCTTAATGAAGTGTTTAACCAGTGGGTGTGACTGAGTTACCTCAAACTGCTTAATGAAGTGTTGTTTAACCAGTGGATGTGACTGAGTTACCTCAAACTGCTTAATGATGTGTTGTTTAACCAGTGGATGTGACTGAGTTACCTCAAACTGCTTAATGAAGTGTTTAACCAGTGGATGTGACTGAGTTACCTCAAACTGCTTAATGAAGTGTTTAATCAGTGGGTGTGACTGAGTTACCTCAAACTGCTTAATGAAGTGTTTAACCAGTGGGTGTGACTGAGTTACCTCAAACTGCTTAATGAAGTGTTTAACCAGTGGGTGTGACTGAGTTACCTCAAACTGCTTAATGAAGTGTTTAACCAGTGGATGTGACTGAGTTACCTCAAACTGCTTAATGAAGTGTTTAACCAGTGGGTGTGACTGAGTTACCTCAAACTGCTTAATGAAGTGTTTAACCAGTGGATGTGACTGAGTTACCTCAAACTGCTTAATGAAGTGTTTAACCAGTGGATGTGACTGAGTTACCTCAAACTGCTTAATGAAGTGTTTAACCAGTGGATGTGACTGAGTTACCTCAAACTGCTTAATGAAGTGTTTAACCAGTGGGTGTGACTGAGTTACCTCAAACTGCTTAATGAAGTGTTGTTTAACCAGTGGATGTGACTGAGTTACCTCAAACTGCTTAATGAAGTGTTCTTTAACCAGTGGATGTGACTGAGTTACCTCAAACTGCTTAATGAAGTGTTTAACCAGTGGATGTGACTGAGTTACCTCAAACTGCTTAATGAAGTGTTGTTTAACCAGTGGGTGTGACTGAGTTACCTCAAACTGCTTAATGAAGTGTTTAACCAGTGGGTGTGACTGAGTTACCTCAAACTGCTTAATGAAGTGTTTAACCAGTGGGTGTGACTGAGTTACCTCAAACTGCTTAATGAAGTGTTTAACCAGTGGATGTGACTGAGTTACCTCAAACTGCTTAATGAAGTGTTTAACCAGTGGATTCGACTGAGTTACCTCAAACTGCTTAATGAAGTGTTGTTTAACCAGTGGGTGTGACTGAGTTACCTCAAACTGCTTAATGAAGTGTTTAACCAGTGGGTGTGACTGAGTTACCTCAAACTGCTTAATGAAGTGTTGTTTAACCAGTGGGTGTGACTGAGTTACCTCAAACTGCTTAATGAAGTGTTGTTTAACCAGTGGATGTGACTGAGTTACCTCAAACTGCTTAATGAAGTGTTGTTTAACCAGTGGATGTGACTGAGTTACCTCAAACTTCTTAATGAAGTGTTGTTTAACCAGTGGATGTGACTGAGTTACCTCAAACTGCTTAGTGAAGTGTTTAACCAGTGGATGTGACTGAGTTACCACAAACTGCTTAATGAAGTGTTGTTTAACCAGTGGGTGTGACTGAGTTACCTCAAACTGCTTAATGAAGTGTTGTTTAACCAGTGGGTGTGACTGAGTTACCTCAAACTGCTTAATGAAGTGTTCTTTAACCAGTGGATGTGACTGAGTTACCTCAAACTGCTTAATGAAGTGTTTAACCAGTGGGTGTGACTGAGTTACCTCAAACTGCTTAATGAAGTGTTGTTTAACCAGTGGATGTGACTGAGTTACCTCAAACTGCTTAATGAAGTGTTGTTTAACCAGTGGATGTGACTGAGTTACCTCAAACTGCTTAATGAAGTGTTGTTTAACCAGTGGATGTGACTGAGTTACCTCAAACTGCTTAATGAAGTGTTGTTTAACCAGTGGATGTGACTGAGTTACCTCAAACTGCTTAATGAAGTGTTTAACCAGTGGATGTGACTGAGTTACCTCAAACTGCTTAATGAAGTGTTGTTTAACCAGTGGGTGTGACTGAGTTACCTCAAACTGCTTAATGAAGTGTTGTTTAACCAGTGGGTGTGACTGAGTTACCTCAAACTGCTTAATGAAGTGTTTAACCAGTGGATGTGACTGAGTTACCTCAAACTGCTTAATGAAGTGTTTAACCAGTGGGTGTGACTGAGTTACCTCAAACTGCTTAATGAAGTGTTTAACCAGTGGGTGTGACTGAGTTACCTCAAACTGCTTAATGAAGTGTTGTTTAACCAGTGGGTGTGACTGAGTTACCTCAAACTGCTTAATGAAGTGTTGTTTAACCAGTGGGTGTGACTGAGTTACCTCAAACTGCTTAATGAAGTGTTGTTTAACCAGTGGGTTTGACTGAGTTACCTCAAACTGCTTAATGAAGTGTTTAACCAGTGGATGTGACTGAGTTACCTCAAACTGCTTAATGAAGTGTTTAACCAGTGGGTGTGACTGAGTTACCTCAAACTGCTTAATGAAGTGTTGTTTAACCAGTGGATGTGACTGAGTTACCTCAAACTGCTTAATGAAGTGTTGTTTAACCAGTGGATGTGACTGAGTTACCTCAAACTGCTTAATGAAGTGTTGTTTAACCAGTGGATGTGACTGAGTTACCGCAAACTGCTTAATGAAGTGTTGTTTAACTAGTGGATGTGACTGAGTTACCTCAAACTGCTTAATGAAGTATTTAACCAGTGGATGTGACTGAGTTACCTCAAACTGCTTAATGAAGTGTTTAACCAGTGGATGTGACTGAGTTACCTCAAACTGCTTAATGAAGTGTTTAACCAGTGGATGTGACTGAGTTACCTCAAACTGCTTAATGAAGTGTTTAACCAGTGGATGTGACTGAGTTACCTCAAACTGCTTAATGAAGTGTTTAACCAGTGGATGTGACTGAGTTACCTCAAACTGCTTAATGAAGTGTTTAACCAGTGGGTGTGACTGAGTTACCTCAAACTGCTTAATGAAGTGTTTAACCAGTGGGTGTGACTGAGTTACCTCAAACTGCTTAGTGAAGTGTTTAACCAGTGGATGTGACTGAGTTACCTCAAACTGCTTAATGAAGTGTTTAACCAGTGGGTGTGACTGAGTTACCTCAAAGTGCTTAATGAAGTGTTGTTTAACCAGTGGATGTGACTGAGTTACCTCAAACTGCTTAATGAAGTGTTTAACCAGTGGATGTGACTGAGTTACCTCAAACTGCTTAATGAAGTGTTTAACCAGTGGGTGTGACTGAGTTACCTCAAACTGCTTAATGAAGTGTTTAACCAGTGGATGTGACTGAGTTACCTCAAACTGCTTAATGAAGTGTTTAACCAGTGGGTGTGACTGAGTTACCTCAAACTGCTTAATGAAGTGTTTAACCAGTGGGTGTGACTGAGTTACCTCAAACTGCTTAATGAAGTGTTTAACCAGTGGGTGTGACTGAGTTACCTTAAACTGCTTAATGAAGTGTTGTTTAACCAGTGGATGTGACTGAGTTACCTCAAACTGCTTAATGAAGTGTTTAACCAGTGGGTGTGACTGAGTTACCTCAAACTGCTTAATGAAGTGTTTAACCAGTGGGTGTGACTGAGTTACCTCAAACTGCTTAATGAAGTGTTGTTTAACCAGTGGATGTGACTGAGTTACCTCAAACTGCTTAATGAAGTGTTTAACCAGTGGATGTGACTGAGTTACCTCAAACTGCTTAATGAAGTGTTTAACCAGTGGATGTGACTGAGTTACCTCAAACTGCATAATGAAGTGTTTAACCAGTGGGTGTGACTGAGTTACCTCAAACTGCTTAATGAAGTGTTTAACCAGTGGGTGTGACTGAGTTACCTCAAACTGCTTAATGAAGTGTTTAACCAGTGGATGTGACTGAGTTACCTCAAACTGCTTAATGAAGTGTTGTTTAACCAGTGGGTGTGACTGAGTTACCTCAAACTGCTTAATGAAGTGTTTAACCAGTGGGTGTGACTGAGTTACCTCAAACTGCTTAATGAAGTGTTTAACCAGTGGGTGTGACTGAGTTACCTCAAACTGCTTAATGAAGTGTTGTTTAACCAGTGGGTGTGACTGAGTTACCTCAAACTGCTTAATGAAGTGTTGTTTAACCAGTGGATGTGACTGAGTTACCTCAAACTGCTTAATGAAGTGTTTAACCAGTGGATGTGACTGAGTTACCTCAAACTGCTTAATGAAGTGTTTAACCAGTGGGTGTGACTGAGTTACCTCAAACTGCTTAATGAAGTGTTTAACCAGTGGGTGTGACTGAGTTACCTCAAACTGCTTAATGAAGTGTTTAACCAGTGGGTGTGACTGAGTTACCTTAAACTGCTTAATGAAGTGTTGTTTAACCAGTGGATGTGACTGAGTTACCTCAAACTGCTTAATGAAGTGTTTAACCAGTGGGTGTGACTGAGTTACCTCAAACTGCTTAATGAAGTGTTTAACCAGTGGGTGTGACTGAGTTACCTCAAACTGCTTAATGAAGTGTTTAACCAGTGGATGTGACTGAGTTACCTCAAACTGCTTAATGAAGTGTTTAACCAGTGGATGTGACTGAGTTACCTCAAACTGCTTAATGAAGTGTTGTTTAACCAGTGGGTGTGACTGAGTTACCTCAAACTGCTTAATGAAGTGTTTAACCAGTGGGTGTGACTGAGTTACCTCAAACTGCTTAATGAAGTGTTTAACCAGTGGGTGTGACTGAGTTACCTCAAACTGCTTAATGAAGTGTTGTTTAACCAGTGGATGTGACTGAGTTACCTCAAACTGCTTAATGAAGTGTTTAACCAGTGGGTGTGACTGAGTTACCTCAAACTGCTTAATGAAGTGTTTAACCAGTGGGTGTGACTGAGTTACCTCAAACTGCTTAATGAAGTGTTGTTTAACCAGTGGATGTGACTGAGTTACCTCAAACTGCTTAATGAAGTGTTTAACCAGTGGATGTGACTGAGTTACCTCAAACTGCTTAATGAAGTGTTTAACCAGTGGATGTGACTGAGTTACCTCAAACTGCTTAATGAAGTGTTGTTTAACCAGTGGATGTGACTGAGTTACCTCAAACTGCTTAATGAAGTGTTTAACCAGTGGATGTGACTGAGTTACCTCAAACTGCTTAATGAAGTGTTTAACCAGTGGGTGTGACTGAGTTACCTCAAACTGCTTAATGAAGTGTTTAACCAGTGGATGTGACTGAGTTACCTCAAACTGCTTAATGAAGTGTTTAACCAGTGGATGTGACTGAGTTACCTCAAACTGCTTAATGAAGTGTTGTTTAACCAGTGGATGTGACTGAGTTACCTCAAACTGCTTAATGAAGTGTTTAACCAGTGGGTGTGACTGAGTTACCTCAAACTGCTTAATGAAGTGTTGTTTAACCAGTGGATGTGACTGAGTTACCTCAAACTGCTTAATGAAGTGTTTAACCAGTGGATGTGACTGAGTTACCTCAAACTGCAGGGGTGTGTTGCAGCGGCTGGTTGTTAGCGAGGGGATGGGTGAGTACCCAAGGCTGTTGGGCAGCAATAGTGGGCCACAGGGCAGAGCCATCAGGGGGTGCAGAGGGTCCTCGGTCAGCGGTGGTGTGATTGGCGATAGCGGGCGGGACAGGTGCAGCATAGGGAGCGGTACGGCGGCGTACTTGGCCCGGCGCTTCTTAAAGGGGGCCAGGAGCTCTGTGAGAAGGGTCCAAAGTTGGAACGATGGATCAAATAGAAAAACTTATCTGTTCTGGTGACCCTAAACTCCTTTATTAGGAGACGTCATGTTTTAGAACCAAAGAATCCTGACAAACACACATGGGCTGTTTCTCACAAACCACTTACTGTCACCATCCAATCAGTATATTGTCTTTTTAACGAGAAGCCGGTGGGTACAACAAGGGAGATGATGTGTGTGTTAGCGGGGGAGAACATACCATGAGATGTGGGGTTGGGGGTGGATCTGCTGCTGGTGCTTTGGTGTGACGAGGTGGACTCTGAGCCGTCCTCCAGGCTGGCTGAGCAGCTCTCGTCCTCTGCCTGCTTGATCCAGCGCTTCCCGGGACAACACATTACAGCATGAGGCGTCAAGGTCACACGGCTCAGACATGTCCACGCTGATCAAATCTAGTCCTTTCTCCTCCTTGGCCTGTCCATTCACATCACGCCAGTGTTTTACACCACTAAACAAAATTGGAGCGTCATGAAAAGGTCTCCAAATTGGATTAATCTGAAGCTGCCCACCTTCTGTTGCTGTGTGGGTGAGAGAACGGATCAATTCCTTAAACAAAGAGGACGCAGAGCTGTGGTGGCTATAAGCCACATGGGTCCGGTTATGACCGTGAGAGAAGGCCTGAACTGAAACAGCAATCGGGTTCCAGTATGGGCCAAGGACAGCCTTTGGTAAACGCTGTTGATGAGCCAAACGGGCGGACTACGTTTAACATACCGCTTTTGTTCAGTTTGAACTATGTAAACAATTGCACCAGAAATGACTTCAGAGGCAGCAGATAACAATTCCAATAAAGGATGAGAGCTAGAGTCAGCGTGCCTGACCCCAGCGTGGCAGGGCGCTCACCTTCTTGTAGCAGCCATAGGTGCCGTCCATTTGCAGCGGCCGCGGGCGGTGGCGCTCCGGGTTGAAGGGTGAGCCGAAGCGGACGTAGTGTTTTGGCGCGGTGCAGATGTAGGAGGTGTGGGACAGGCCTGGCAGCATGTTGAGGGTGGTGGCCAGCACCGTGGGGTCTGTGGTGATGCGCAGCGGCCCATCTGAAGGAACGTCCGGCTGGATCTTCTCCCCAGAGGGTCCTTTGTCGTTCAGCCACTCCGTCACCAGGTACTGGGGGGTTAAAGGAGAGTTCACATTAGACACTTGAAAAGCAGTGTGGTCCTAGTGGAAAACAATTCGGACCGAGTTGGTAAACCATCTGGACCATTATTGTGAGTCAAGAACTGATCGATCCACTCCATATTGATCTCGCAAAAAGAGTTAAAGTTGGAAAGTTCTTGGATATTCATGTGTTCTCTGTAATAGTGCTACCGCAAGTGGGGGCTGTAATTTTTTCACAAATTAGCGAATAATCGATAGAACTGGTGAAAACAGCTATAGAGACTTCCACAAAAGCAAAAACCTCAGAAGACTTCTCCCAAACCTTTTTAGTCTTTGGGTAGCGCAGGTTGCCTCTGCTGAGGCAGACCTCCGGGTCCAGGAGATGGCCGGTCCCCAGGCCACACTCTCCTGCGCTGAGCTCCGTGTTGAACGGTCCGTGGAGCCCCTCTTCCTCTGGCGCTGCCGTCTGGTCCGTGGTGGCGGTGGCGGCGGCGGCGGCGGCGGCGGCGGCGGCCTGCTGGGCCAGGGCCTGCCTCTGGCGGCGCGCGCGCTGCGAAGAGCTGGAGCGGTACCGCGAGATGCGGCTCTTGGAACGGGGCTTGCTGGAACGGGCCGGCGGGGGCTTGGTCGGAGCCGCTGGTGCGGCGAGGCCAGGGGCTAAGGATGTCGGCGCCTTTTCTGGCTCGTTTTGGGGCAGTTCCTACAGAAGAAAGAGGAACAACTCTCAGGTCAGTTGCTGGACCAAACAGGATGAATCTGATGGAGAAAGGGTTTTCATCCCAACGCACCATAACGTAGGTGGCCCGCCGGGTGCTGATGCACACGGCTGCTGTGCTTCCAGAAGAGGGGTTCACTGCTCCGTCCGTGGGCTCCACACACTCATCCTTGGGGTCCTCCGCTCCCATTGCTCTCCGTCCTTTCTCCATGCTGTCAAACGCCTACAAACAAGAAGACAAACACTGTTTGTAGGACCTTCTTAAACATAAAACAGGAATGAAACAAATGCTTTCCTTTCCAAAAGGTCCTCATTTCGTTGGTGTAAGAAGCACCTCTGTATTTATTGAAACTTTCCCTAGAGTCCAAGGTGTTACCTTTTTGCTGGAGCTGATGAGGCCATTCTCGTCCACTTCTCCCTCCTCTGCCTCTTCCCGCTTCACCTCACCCTGGAGCCCGTCCTTCAGCACAATATATAGATGACTTTACAACACTATCCAAATACTACAATATTTTGAATGAAATGGGTCTTCTTAAATATCAATGTAAATGTCATTTAAATTAAGTTTATATTTTGTGCACCAACATGCTGACTGAGTTAGTGTGTGGTCGAGTGAGAACACAAGGTATAGAATGTGAGAGTCAAGATAGAGAGCACCTGATGCTCAGCCACCATCACAAGGCTTTTAATTGATAGCTAACTAGCTTTCCGAGGGAAATGCCACCTCTGTGTCGCTGGCTGCATGCAGCTCTCCGGCCTCCGGCTGCTGGCTGCCCTCGTCGGAGGTAGCCCCTGTGGCGGCTCCTTCGCCCCGCTCCTTCTTGCGGGCTTTGCGCTGTCGGGTCTCAGCCCCGGTCAGTGAAGAAGGGGCAGAGGGGGTACACGACGGGTCCTCCTTGGGGCGGAGGTTGTGCTTCTGCACAGGGCAGCTCTGGTTGCCCTTGTGGCAAGCGCAGTCCACATTGTAGTTGCTGAGGGGGTTGATGTCGAGGGAGGGAAAAAGTGCATGTCGGTATATGCTGTTGTTTCATTTGCTTCTGCTGAGCTAGACGATACCATAGTCTAATTTGCTTTTAGATTTAATACATCAATGACTTATTTTACTGAACCTTTTTTTGTCAATATTGCTTGCTATTGATATCCTAGTTAAGCCCTCTCCCAGTGCACAGCATGAGTGTTACAAACTGTCTCAAACTGACTCAAATCACAAAGAAATAATGTTCAACAAGCAAACGCTTACTGACAAAGAAATGCCGTTCTAGGGAGCCGTGATACTGACCAGCTGTGGAACTCGTAGTCGAATGCGATGGTGACTTCGGCATCCTTGGCGATATGCCCGAGGGCGTGTATACAGAGGTGCAGCATTCCTTCTGCCATCACATGCCGAACCTTCAGTGAAGACAAGACAGAGAAACAAATAAAGCACAGCCCTAAACAAAGTTCATCAAAGAATATGACCTTGGTTCATTGGAAATAACACAAATGAATGAAGAAAGAATCTTACCTCGGCATTAGGCGTGCAGGACCTCCTGATGAAGCGGGCGTCATTGCCAAACGTCCGCGCGTCCACACACATATCCACTTGGTCGAACTTGGAGTAGAACAGCACAAACGGGTAGGGTCTGCAGAAACAGAGTAAGAATATTGGTATGTGGCACCGGGAGAGGACTATCCTTTTGAGCATCATTTTTACTTATGAAGGTGACTTACTTCTTGAAAAAGTGCCCGTTGACCTCAAACTGTTGTTTGAGCATGACCTTTCCCCGGTACTCTATGATCAGGGTGCCAGCGTCCATGTTCTTAGATGCCCTCAAAGTCTTCCTGTGCTTTTGCACCCGTGTAACACGGCCCAGCGGGAGCTGAAACAAATTCACATTGCATCTCATAACCACACAAGATTTGGACTATGGAAAACCCTGGCCACATTTCACACAGTGGCCATCCCTCTGGCAGGGCCTTCTATCAAACTTTGGATAATTGCATCTAATGGACAGAGAGGGGAGTGGTCTGGCTCGGGTTAAGCCGATTTTATTTCTCAATCATCTGGGCTTCAGATGTGGGCCTTTGGGATAGTCTATGCAGCAACCTCCCTGAAATAAACAAGCGTGTAGAGGGAGTTTGAGAAGTCAGCTTACCTGCATCTGGGAGCTCAACACTGCGTTGTTGCTAGCTGGCTCTGTGTGGTCGATGCTGTCCACGTCAACACTGAGATGGGTCGTCGCCGTTGTCGTCGTGTTGATCTTTGACTGTTGTGCGGTTGCTGTGGCAACGCTCTCCGTCTTTGTCTCTGCTCCGCAGTGCGACTCGAGAAGCGTCTGGACGTCTGCACTATACTGGTTGGCGTGGGCCTCGTCGTACTGGTCCGTCCACTGGCGGATCTTGGTCTCCCAGCCCTCTGCAGTGTTCTCGTCCAACACGTTGGCCTCTATGGTCGAGTTCTGCAACATGGGGTGAAGGAGGGCAGTGTGGTTATGACCAGTGGCTGACCACAAGTGCATCTCAGAAGGTATGGAGGCAGCTAAATGCCTCAGGCTGGTAGACTGAACCAAGGTATGACTACAAAAAATAACATTAAAGCTTTCAAATCGTACCTTCATCCTCATGGACTTTCTAGAACCCTCTCTGAAGGCCTAAAAGAAAAAAGAAAAGGAACGTTATGTGGATATACATTTACCATCAAGCCAAACATCCGGGCAAATGCCACGCACAATGGCAAGCATTGGCCAGCTTTTAAAAACATACCTTGACCTTCTTGCTCTTGGGCGTCGCGCGAGCCTTCTCCGTGCTCTTCTTCCTCTTCTTGGACTTGTTCCTTTTGACGCGGTTGACGGTGAGCGTGATGCTGGTGGGCGTGTGCTGTGTGGCCGTGTACGACACGCTGGCCGGAGAGACTTCCTCATCTCCGCTCTCTGTGGCGCTGCTCTCCCCCACTACGCAGAGAAGCTAGCATTTCATCATGCTGTTTACAGAGGCACATGCCAGCCAACAAGATGAACCAACAACAAGACCCACTCCTTACTACATCCTGGTCCTATCTTTCAACTCACCGGATATATTCTCTGGCTTCCTGTGCTGGCCGTCGGGTGCTTTCCTCCAGTACACGCTGCGGATAGGGCCGGGAGAACAAGGTGAGGAGGAAAAGTGGGGATAAAACTGAAGCATCCACAATACAGGCGAGGCAAAACTCTGCGCCGGGTCCAGAAATGTGCTCACCTGCAGTTGTGGCACTTGTTGAGCAGGCCGTCGGAGGTCAGGGTGCAGCGGCACCAGCTCTCAGGGTCCTCCGAGGACGAGCTGTCGCTGTCCGCAGAGTGGTCCTCGGTGCCGGTGCGCCGGCGGAAGCCATGGCCGTGAGCCACGCCGCGGTTGAGCTCCATGCGGGGAAGGATGGTTTGGGAGAGCGGGGAGGCGGGTGGGGTGGGAGGAGGGGGAGCGCCATAGTTGTGATCCTGACAACACACAACGGAAGACTGTTGCATCTTCAAAGAACGGGTGTTCAGGCAAAACAAGGAAAAAGTAGGGAGGGAAACGAAAAATGGAGACCAATGAAAATGAAGGCAAAACACGGTATGTGAAACAGTGCAGCAGTGGTAACTAAAGATGCATCGTAAAGATAGATTTATCTATATCTATAGATATCTAGATCTATAGATATAAAATAGAGATATAATTTAGTTATGGCAGGTTAAATACGCATGGTTTGCTTTGTTCAAACAACACTTGTGGACAAGGAAGTAATGGATTTCTTGGTCATGAGTGAGGTACTCGCTTTCTTAATTTATTTTCTTTACATTTTTCCTTTGGGTCGTGTTCCAACACAAATTCAGGACAGAGTCAGATAATTGAACCAATGAGCCGTGAGCTCACCGTATAGGGCAGGCCCCGGTAGCCATGACTCTGTGCACTCCCACAGCTGTGGCTGTTGTAGTTCTTCTCATTCACCGCAGGACTGGCTTCCACTGACTCAGGGCTGAGACAAAGGCAAAGAGAATGACTTCTTCAGACAGACACTAGGTGGAGCCACAGCCCAAAGCACCTCACAGTGAGCAGAGCAATTTGGGAACCTAAAGAATCTGACCATCATTATTAATAAAATACTATCCCTCCCCCTGTACAAAAGGTAAAAGGTAAAGGTAAAAATGAAATGTTAAAAAGGGTCTTGAGGCAAATGTTTTGAGTCTGGATTGTGGGCAAGCGTGTCGCGGCCAGTTGCAATCCATAGAACCACTGTAATGCAAGCGCACGGTTGTTCATTACAGGCTGCTGGCGATTCCTGGTCAAATAGGCCCGGCTAATGGGCTTCACTCATGTAAAGTACATTTTGACTCGTTGTAGCAAACAAGATTATCATTATCTAGGGCTGTGGTCAACCAAGGGAAATCTTGGTTGACTGAATTCCGACCAATTGATAGGTTGAACAAACTGCATGAAATCGGCACTATCAATCTGCAAATAAATCGGCAGGCTATCGTCAGTGCTGTTTGGAGGCAGTCAGTGGGTTTCAGATCCACTCTTGGTCCGAATATTACCGGTCCGAATAGAGAAGGCTGCGATGCACGCCAGGGTGTCTGATAACGTCACACTCAAAGCCTATCAGGCATTAAATACCCAAGTTGAGAGAGCATCGCTAAAAACATTGAGACAATACGACTTTTTTGAATGCCAACACAATTTTGGCGTCCTTTTAACCGAAAGCTGTTGCACCAAAGACATAATCAACATGGTGCAAATGTTCAGACCAGAAGTCATCTTTAAGTTGGGCAAGTTCAAATTTGGGAAAACTGGGGAGTTTGACCTCCTGTCTTATAAGGAGTATAGTCTATTAACCATACGATTCTCAAAACGACAGAGCCTTGGATATTATTTGTACACATAATTAATGTTGTTTCTTATACAATATAGCCTATCCCTGAAAAATAAAAACATCACCTGCATACGTCACTCCCGCCCCTGAAGATAAGGATGACGCAGCATATCGCCCACCCAGAACCTGACCTGTCATTATCATCTCTGAGAGGAGACACAAACTAATAGTAACAATGTCTTCATATGAATTCATATAGCCGGAAAGGCTTGCATACTTCTAAATGTGTTTACCGTATAGGGCTGGGCAAATATGGTGCCCAAATTATAGCATAAATCAATTACGTTTAGCTTAGTGTTGGCCCGATAATATTAGTTAAGAACTTGGTAGATTGATAGTGCGTATCTTGCACTGCTGCAGAATGCGTTCTGATCCTTTTCCTCCCTACAGGGTTCTGTTTGAATACTACGATATCAAGCAGGACTGCTGTGTGGACGCACGTGTCTTTCAGATACCCTCATCCGTTCTATGGAGACTAGTAAAAAGCTTCTTCTTCCAATCATCACAAAGCAAACCACTGCTTTGAACACTGCACAATTTTTATAAAATTGCACGAGTGACTATTGCTATTCACCAAAGAGATATCACAATTAAGAAGTATTGAGGGCCTGGATCCCCGCAAAAAGAAGAACAAACATAGCTACAATGTGAAGGGTTAACATGAAGCGTCAACATGAAGCGCTACCATGCAGCTTTACCATTAAGCGTTAACTTAAGCATTAACGTGAAGGGTTGCCCCCAAGCGTAACTTACCAAGAAGATTTAACTTTACGCATTAAGGCGTAATTATGGTTCCACGTTGCACAACGCAAGGGGGTTACGGACCCGTTACGCCCTTAAGGACCCTCCTTCCGTCGACCGCAAGGACCTGACGTGCGCCTCCCAAAAATGGTAACCTTGCGTCGAGGTGACGCAGCTGCAAGGACTGTGGTTGGTCCGCTAACTACATCACGGCGTTACGCTTTGTATGTAAAAAAAATAAAACCACGGGAAAAGATTTGACTTTTGCCTTCATAGACGTAAACTATTTTTTTTTACTCGCTAGTAATCCTTAAAAAGTGGAGACGTTTTGTATTCCGTCATCATCATTTTCAATTACAATGTCCAGAATGGACAGCTACGAACAAATAGCAGCCTATCATCTGTTTTTGTTGCACAATGTTTGAGTCGTATTCAGCTTTCAAGTTGCTAGAATCCATACCATAATCAAAATTTCTAGTAGTAGACCAATTGTAAAGTAATAGCATGCACAGACAAAGACCAACTATTTGTTCTATCTATACCACAGACTCGCATAGCGACACGTAAACCCGACGGCGCAGAACCATAAAGGTTCATGGCTACGTCGAAGCGACTGTGTGGTCATTGCCTTGCGTGAACGTGGGACCATAGTCAGCCTTTTAACCTTACGCGTTAACTTAAGCATCAACCTAAGCGTTAACTTGAAGTGTTAACGTGAAGGGTTGCCATGAAGCGTTAACTTAAGCGTTAACCTAAGCGTTACCTTAAGCGTTCTTGGACTGAGATGTCTCCGCTGCTATATTCTATCCAAGGGATATTGCTGTGATATTCCCATGAAATGTAACCCAAGCATTCCAATGCTAAATTGAGATTTGAGTACCTACCTAACGAACGAATATACAAATATTGGAATGTTCAAGAATAGCACTAATAAGGAAATTACCTTAAAATGATCATATGAGGCTAGGGCTGGGCGATTAATCGAATTTTGATCGCGATTTCGATTTTAGCGTGAAACGATCACCAAACTAATACAATCGCGTCAAAACGATTTTTTTTTATTATTATTTTTCTTTCTTTTTAGAAACAGCCGGATACATATCTGGACATTATTTTCTATTTGACCATTCTTTTTTAGTTTTTAAGGGGAAATTCTCGTTACAAAGTGTATTTTTTGGAGAGAAATTATGAATAAATGCATCCCTATATGAGGGTTCAATCGTCAGAGAGAAAGGAAGGCAGTTTAGTTCAAAATCATACAAATGCCCATATACCTCAGTGTTATCACCCTCAGACTGTTTAGAATGGTCCTTAAAACTCACAAGCACATCATGACATTTATCAATATCGTTATGAATTCTCCAAATTATTGTGATAATAAACCTTCTCATATCACCCAGCTCTATTATTGCAAAAGTATTGATTATTGTGTATAGACATAACATGTGATTGTGATGAACGAGTGCAGCATTCTGTACTCACTCGGATCCAGCAGCCATATCGGAGTACGAGGTTTCAGGTGTGGTGACTCCCAGCGCGATTACTATGCTCATGACGTCCAGCGGCACGCGGGAGGGTTGGGGAGGCCGGGAGGGAATAGAAGGAGGTATATTCAAGAAGTGTTAGGGGAGGAGGAGGAGGAGGGGGAGAGATGAGGGGGGAAAGGGGGGGGAGGGGAGGGGGGGGGGGGAGGGGGGCTGGTTACAGGGCCCCAACTGCAGTGACTGTCCACACCAGAGGGGGGGAGCCGCTGAGCCACCGCCCACGGCTCACGGTCATGGGGAGACCTGGAGGGGAGAGAAGAAGAGGGGAGACCTGAGTTAAACAGGGGCTAACGCCATGAGGAGACCAGAGTTAAACAGGGGCTAACGCCATGAGGAGACCAGAGTTAAACAGGGGCTAACGCCATGAGGAGACCAGAGTTAAACAGGGGCTAACGCCATGAGGAGACCAGAGTTAAACAGGGGCTAACGCCATGAGGAGACCAGAGTTAAACAGGGGCTAACGTCATGAGGAGACCAGAGTTAAACAGGGGCTAACGCCATGAGGAGACCAGAGTTAAACAGGGGCTAACGCCATGAGGAGACCAGAGTTAAACAGGGGCTAACGTCATGAGGAGACCAGAGTTAAACAGGGGCTAACGTCATGAGGAGACCAGAGTTAAACAGGGGCTAACGCCATGAGGAGACCAGAGTTAAACAGGGGCTAACGCCATGAGGAGACCAGAGTTAAACAGGGGCTAACGCCATGAGGAGACCAGAGGTAAACAGGGGCTAACGTCATGAGGAGACCAGAGTTAAACAGGGGCTAACGCCATGAGGAGACCAGAGTTAAACAGGGGCTAACGCCATGAGGAGACCAGAGTTAAACAGGGGCTAACGTCATGAGGAGACCAGAGTTAAACAGGGGCTAACGCCATGAGGAGACCAGAGTTAAACAGGGGCTAACGCCATGAGGAGACCAGAGTTAAACAGGGGCTAACGCCATGAGGAGACCAGAGTTAAACAGGGGCTAACGCCATGAGGAGACCAGAGTTAAACAGGGGCTAACGCCATGAGGAGACCAGAGTTAAACAGGGGCTAACGCCATGAGGAGACCAGAGTTAAACAGGGGCTAACGCCATGAGGAGACCAGAGTTAAACAGGGGCTAACGCCATGAGGAGACCAGAGGTAAACAGGGGCTAACGCCATGAGGAGACCAGAGTTAAACAGGGGCTAACGCCATGAGGAGACCAGAGTTAAACAGGGGCTAACGTCATGAGGAGACCAGAGGTAAACAGGGGCTAACGTCATGAGGAGACCAGAGTTAAACAGGGGCTAACGCCATGAGGAGACCAGAGTTAAACAGGGGCTAACGCCATGAGGAGACCAGAGTTAAACAGGGGCTAACGCCATGAGGAGACCAGAGTTAAACAGGGGCTAACGCCATGAGGAGACCAGAGTTAAACAGGGGCTAACGCCATGAGGAGACCAGAGTTAAACAGGGGCTAACGCCATGAGGAGACCAGAGGTAAACAGGGGCTAACGCCATGAGGAGACCAGAGTTAAACAGGGGCTAACGCCATGAGGAGACCAGAGTTAAACAGGGGCTAACGCCATGAGGAGACCAGAGTTAAACAGGGGCTAACGCCATGAGGAGACCAGAGTTAAACAGGGGCTAACGCCATGAGGAGACCAGAGTTAAACAGGGGCTAACGCCATGAGGAGACCAGAGTTAAACAGGGGCTAACGTCATGAGGAGACCAGAGTTAAACAGGGGCTAACGCCATGAGGAGACCAGAGTTAAACAGGGGCTAACGCCATGAGGAGACCAGAGGTAAACAGGGGCTAACGCCATGAGGAGACCAGAGTTAAACAGGGGCTAACGTCATGAGGAGACCAGAGTTAAACAGGGGCTAACGCCATGAGGAGACCAGAGTTAAACAGGGGCTAACGCCATGAGGAGACCAGAGTTAAACAGGGGCTAACGCCATGAGGAGACCAGAGTTAAACAGGGGCTAACGCCATGAGGAGACCAGAGTTAAACAGGGGCTAACGCCATGAGGAGACCTGAGTTAAACAGGGGCTAACGTCATGAGGAGACCAGAGTTAAACAGGGGCTAACGCCATGAGGAGACCAGAGGTAAACAGGGGCTAACGCCATGAGGAGACCAGAGTTAAACAGGGGCTAACGCCATGAGGAGACCTGAGTTAAACAGGGGCTAACGTCATGAGGAGACCAGAGTTAAACAGGGGCTAACGCCATGAGGAGACCAGAGTTAAACAGGGGCTAACGTCATGAGGAGACCAGAGTTAAACAGGGGCTAACGCCATGAGGAGACCAGAGTTAAACAGGGGCTAACGCCATGAGGAGACCAGAGTTAAACAGGGGCTAACGCCATGAGGAGACCAGAGTTAAACAGGGGCTAACGCCATGAGGAGACCAGAGTTAAACAGGGGCTAACGCCATGAGGAGACCAGAGTTAAACAGGGGCTAACGCCATGAGGAGACCAGAGTTAAACAGGGGCTAACGCCATGAGGAGACCAGAGTTAAACAGGGGCTAACGTCATGAGGAGACCAGAGTTAAACAGGGGCTAACGTCATGAGGAGACCAGAGTTCAATAAAACGTAGCAGAAGAGACGGTCATTGGAGAATCCTTGATTACTTTCACACAAACTGAAGGTGAAGGAGGGTAACCTTTGTGGTTGCACACATATTGGCAAATGTACCAGAAAGTAAAAAAAAAAAAAAAAAAAGACTGTACCTGACCATATTTAAACCTTTGAAGTTTTATTTTTTTCTATTTTGAATTATGGCTCTGTGCCACACACACACACACACAATGACTCAGCACATCGTTTATCAGAATGGTACACTCTTAATATAACGTGTTGTTTTACCATTTATCTCCACTGTGGAGCAGAGTGTGATTGGGTCAGGGTGATGTTTCAAACAATCTGCATAGTGCAAAGTACCTCAAAGAGGTGGCTAACCATACAATACAGTGCTTGCTTACATCAATGCTAATGGTAATCAACTGGATCATCTGTTAAATCACATGGGAAACCCACCATTTCTCTGTGATAGAATTCTGTTTTCGCTGACTAAAATATAATAGAACATAATGGTCTATTCAGCCAAGACTGCTCACGGTTTCAACATATAGAAATCCTGTTCATCATTATGTTAGTGGATCAACAAAACTACCTGTGAACATAAAGTCGCATGGGAAATCATGCAAATCCAATCTCTAATAAATTGCCCGTGGTTTGCCAAGTCATCCTTACAAAGAAAGAATGTCTGACGAGAAACTTCCGGTTGAAATGAATAGTGTGCATCCTGTGTTAGGCGGTCCCTGTCCACAGAGGAGTGGCATCTGTAAGGGCAGGGGGTTATAAAGAGCTTAAGTGTGCGCCACACACACCCCTCCAGTAGGGGGCTTCCTGACTTCCAGACCGCCCGGAGGGGTGAGTCATCTATGCCGTCATGTGATCCGGTCTCTGGAACACTGACCCACACTCTCTCCCTCCTCGGCAGACGCAGAGCTCAAGGCTTGCAGGAGGCACAACTCGTAACAGGGTGAAAAAAGGAAAAGAGAAGCTACTTCTGTTCTGCTTTCACACGCTCGGCATGGAGACTCTACGGCTTACACCAAGGTCATGTCTCGGCCGAACACATGCGCGAACGCACACAAACAGCCCCACACGCCTCCTTTCAAATGTTTCATCTGAAAAGACAAGGCTTACAGAGTTCATATATACAGAGGAGAAAACTGTAATTATACATGTGAAAGCAACAACAATCACACATTAATGGAAGGCTTGTGGCTTACAACAATGCCTCCCAGAATGTATGACATTTGTGAGACTGCCCCATGGTTACAGATGGCCGCCGCTTTCACTATCCAGTGCCAAGGCAACCATAGCAGGGCTGGGGGATTTCCAAAAACATGGTCAAGGTCAGTAAACCCTAGCCATTGTGCAACCAGAGAATGTCACTGGCCGCTAGTAGGACCTAGCTCGAAGGGAAAATAGAAATGTTAAACTGTAAAATACACGCTACTGCCCAGTGGATGACAAGCTGCTAGTACATGAGGAATCAACAAATACATGAGATTGTAATCAAGCGATATAGTTATCATTATGGCTATTGCTAAAATAAAGTCAAATTCTACAAATTTAGTGGTATAGAACAACCAAGATCATGCAACAAGACAAACTTAAAGTTAGGGTAGGCAATTTGGACAAACCAGAAAGAGTAAGCTAGATTGTGAAGTATATTTAATTTTTAATAATTAACTGGTTAATATTAAACTCTTCGGGCGTCCGTCCAAAGCCACCCCCACAAAATATATGAATAGTTTCAGGAAAAGGTATGCTAGTCTTGTGGAAGCTTTGTGGAAGACTGCGGTCATCTGCAATGAGTGCACAGGCATATGTGTGGAGGGTAAGTGGGTAGACAGAGAATCATCCCGACCCAATGAATTGATTGGAGAACGGTCTTATTACAGGCATGCGAGAGTCACTGATCAAACATTTCTGTCAGGGTATTTGATTTATTTAATGCTGTCTCGATGCAAAGAGAATTTCAACAAATACGACCAACAAACTTTCTAAAATGAATGACCTACCCTAGCTATAAGGGCTGTTCAGAAAAAATATAAATGAATGCATATCTTTGTGAGTAGTGGCTTCACCAAGAAACTATTCTCTTGAACCGGCTGGCGGTTTATCAGCTCTGTGGCGGCCTGGGCCTTTCCCAAAAATAGCTGCCACCGTCCGTTTGCTAAGCCACAAAAAGGGAGTTGCTGGCTGGGCCTCTTTCAAAAGGGCCAGACATTGCACTTGGGAGCCTTATTCCATAGGAAGAGAAACGCGTCTCTGTTCAGCCCCCCTCCACATCTCATCAACTTGATGGCTCGTTTCTCTGGCTGTGAAAGAGGGGCTCAAGTTACTGACCGCCCCAACAACACCTATACACTTCCACTCCTAGAAGAGGTTCACTTTGAGGACACAAACGTATCTCTAGCAGTGTCTCCAATGCCCTACCATGCTATATAATGTCAATGCAAACCTCTTCCTGCAATGATCTCATTTTAAAATCAAATCTGATCCCTCCTTCAATCTCACTTAGATGGAGAAAGTGTCCTCCTTTGACAGAAATAAGAGCAAGACCTTCCCTTTAGCACTGAGGCTTATCCAAGCCAACTGTGTGAATGGCAGGTGAAAGAACAGGTGAAATGGGAGAGCATAAGAGGATTTTCTTTCACCACAGGCCTGGAGGACAGTTGTGTTTTTCCACTGGGAAAGCCCCTGCAGTAAGGCAGACAAAAGCTATGCATGGCTTCTGTTAGGGATGGGTCAGAACAATCCAATATTCCATTACTCGTTCACGATGGTCAAAGCCAAATGTTTACATTTGGACTGTTACAAAAACATCCCCATTCAAATTAAAATTATTTAACAGGCAAAACAAGAGTTGGTTCTGTAGACCAATTAGTTTTTATGTTATATTAGTCATGCACAGAAAAATTATGCACAGAATGCACAAGCATAAATATTAATATATATGCATACACCACAAACAGCCCCACTAGGCTACTGAGTGTGGAGCGGGAAGGAGTCTGACGTCATTCAACAGTGTATTGTGCAAGTTACGTAGTTAGTTTAGATTGTGCCTGCCTATTCTGATGGTAGGCAACTCATGTCTGGGTCCAGCAGAAGTTCCAGCTGGGCACACTTGAAGAGTTCAAAAGACAATGTAAATGGAGGTCTGAGGCCTATGCAGATGTGCAGAATAGATTGAAACTGCAGCTGATGTAAATACCTTATTTCCCGCACTATAACGCGCACCGGATTATAAGGCGCACCTTCAATGAATGACCTATTTTAGAACTTTTTTCATAAATAGGGCGCACCGGATTATAAGGCGCATAGCATAGAAGATACTGCAGTCAAACGTTTGACTGGGGATGCGTTATGCATCCACTAGATGGAGCTGTGCTAATTGTATAGCTCGTCACGCGCAACGCAACTGTGAGGACGAGTTGCTGCATTTAGCAGATATAAAACTGGAACCTTTATGACAAAAAAGTAAAACACAATTACGCAGTTCCAGACCTTAGATTTTTTAAATATCTTGCAAACGTGAATGATACAAAGTAGAGCATCGCACCCTCGAATCTTGTAGTGTGGCCAGTCTTCCGCCCGATTTCCTGGCTGTGATCGTATAGTGTGACCTTCCGTGAGTAAGCGCAGTAAAATGCTGTGTGCACTGACTACGATAGCCGTAATGCTGCAAGCGGTGTGGCTTTATCGTAGGCGTAGTGAAACATTTTATTATTATTATTAAATTGTTTTTATTGGTTTTTCATACTGAAACATTTTGACAGAGCGCCGTTTACAACCAGTATGGACCAACCAATTAACCAATTGATCCATATATAAGGCGCTCCGGATTATAAGGCGCACTGTCGTTTTTTGAGAAAATTACCGGCTTTTAAGTGCGCCTTATAGTGCGGAAAATACGGTAGTTAAAGGGGTAGTTCGGAATTTTGGACATAGGGCCTGATTCCAAAGTTAGCCTTGGTGTTCTTTATCATTGGAGACAGTTCAACACATTTCATTCAGTCCTTCTAGTTGCAGAGTTCGCTCGTGCTAGGCTAGCGCACGGCAACGGTCAATACTAGCCTGCTAATAAAACAGTCTTATCCCCTCCACAGTACACTCGAGGCAAATCAACTATAAGGCCAGACTGTCTATGTAAATGTCTGTGTTGATAGAATAATGTTAGAAATAAAACCAACCTTGCATTGCATTTTGAGGGATTTGCTGTGTCTCAGCAGCAGTGTTATATTCCTGGTAGTAGGCTACGGCAGCGGCGGACTGATACCTAAGTTAAATTCCGCTGCTGCTGAGAAAGTAGTCCCTCAAAATGCGATGATTCATACAATGCGGGGTTAGTTTTATTTCTAACATTATTCTATCAACACAGACATTTACATCTATAGTCTGTCCTTATTATTGATTTACCTTGGGTGTACTGTGGAGTAGGGATGGGGATCATTAATATTTATTGATATTAGGGGTGCAACGAATCACAAAACTCACGGTTCGGGTTAATGTCACGGTTTTAGAGTCACGGGTCGGATCAACAACAACAAAAAAGATAACAAGACAAATGTGACTTTAAATAAAATCTTCAAATATGTAAAAACAAAATAAGGTGAATATTTAAGTATAGACCTGCTTCCTTTAAGCATAGTAAATATTTTTAAAAAATTGCTTGTGTCCACATAAAATAAAAAATTATAAAAAAATAATTTAAACAAAATAAAGTGCAATCTGACTATTCCTTATTTTTAACATGGATAGTAAATAAAATAAAATAAAAAATATGTCCAAAGGAAGCACAGCAGACCTGGATTTACCACTTTAAATTCAGGATGTCTGCATTGCCTGGGGAGAGTTTAGAGTCTACTCTCCCAAGGCAATGCAGACATCCTCATCTTTTTTTTTCATCAAGCATGGTAGCGAAATATAGTTTCTGTTGTGTTTTATTTTGTAAATCCATTGATTTCTGTTGGAAGGCTCATTGCTCGTTGACCGGAAACAGAAAGGGGGGCTGGTTCTAGTCTTTTCGCTCGGTTCTAGCCCTAGTGTTGATACGGAGAACCGAGCGAAAAGACTACAACAAATTAACATAAACAGCGAAACGAAACGCCAAATAAAAGACGACAGAAACTGTATTTCGCTACGATACTTGATTAGGAACATCAACGAACACCACTAACCACTCGGTGAGTTGCACACTTCTGAAAACAAACGTTTAGGGGTTGTTTTAAGGACAGGTTTGTGAATGCCCAAAGCCAGCTATTCTGAAGCAGGCAGGGGCGAATCGAAATGAGCCAAATACCTGAGACAGGACCAATAGTCAACATTTCGGTGTGTCAACCACTATATTTCATCCTAGACAAACCAGAAAGGGGGCTCAATGTGCTAAATACCAGAATTGTCCTTTAAACATGCGCTGATCACGTGAACGCACAACCTTTTATTTTTTTATATCAGCCGATCCGCGGATCACTTGCGTCCCGAACCGTGAGGGTTGATCCGTACGGATCATGGGTAACCCGTGAACCGCTGCACCACTAATTGATATCGATACCATTTTTGATACTCCTTAACGAGCCAAGTCTTTATCGATACAACTATCAAGACTTTTCTATTAATTGGTGGAAATACGACAAGTTTTTAGTGATGAGGAAAATATTTAGGAAATAAATAATTGTATTTTAATGTAAATATGTAATTCTTAATAAATATTGACATCAGTAGTTTTAATTATATATACTAAAATGATTAGAATACTATACAACTGTATTAGTAATACAGAAACATGAGTAATACAGTATTGCTCATGTTTCTCATTTCTCATTTACCATTTCTTTATGTTACATTTGAACGCATAATGATAACCTGACAGTCGTTTACTGAGCCAACCTTAACACATCATCACGCAGCACATCTGAAACTTTATTTACTTTTAAAGACAACTAGCTTGTATGCTGCCGATCCAACACAATTGGATTACTATTTTTAACTGACGGGACTAGCGACAATGTCTGTGTGTGCGATAACCGCTCGTACTTTGAGTGGATGATTAAGACGGGCCCATCTGTGGTACGACAGGAGAAGGAGGAGACAGAGTCTTTTCAACTCGGAGACAGTCGAAGGTACTGCACTTGGCCTTTATTTGATGCACAATGTTAATGTGCTTGGCCATTGAGGTTGTGTTCCCCCCTTTACAATTTTTGGCCTTTTTGCCCATTCAGCCATCCCTGTGAGCGAAGCTAATTGCCAGACTTCACTTTTTTTACTTGCAATACCTGTTTGCTTACAATTCCATTCAAAAACATTGGTGGACACTCTGCAGTGATTGGACTGATTTGATTTAAATGTCGTGACGCGACTCGAGGGACACAACATTACGTTACAGAACCTACGGCACAAAAATAATAATAAATGTACAACGGGACTCGATAGTGGCATCGATAAGATTGATTTTTGGGTTTTGCAAAAAGTTGAACCGGGTCCTTGATAGAACCGGGTTTAGATCCCCATCCCTACTGTGGAGTGGGTAAGACTGATTTATTAGCAGGCTAGTATTGCCCGTTGCCATGCGCTAGCCTAGCACGAGCGAACTCTGCAACTAGAAGGACTGAATGAAATGTGTTGAAAACTGTCTCCAATGACCACCGCCGCGGGGCATCACCTCTGCGGGGCATCAACGCCGCGGGGCACCACCGCCGCGGGGCTCAGGCGGGAGACAAACCCGGGCAACAATCCCTTTCTCCCCCAATATCGCGGTTCAATCTGGACTTCAGGGAGTCAAAGCCAAAGCTCCTTTCCCCCAATTCCTTCTCAACCCTGGCCGGGATAACCCCTACTATGAGTCTTGTTGTGGAAGTAGGCTACCAGAGACGTCAGAGAACCCGACGCCGTCTAGTCTTCTCACCAAATGGGAGCTTTACCTTACCTTACGTTGCTTGTTATGCGGCATAACACCAACAGCAGAACGGTTATCCAAATAACAAAGAAATATACAACACTTGCGTTACAGTGTGTGTATATTCACGTGTGAATTTCTAAATTATCAATTAGTCGATCGTCGATTAATCATGCCCATCCCTAATCGGCGCTACAAGCAATCGATTACTTGCACTGCAGGACGCAATATATATAAAAGGTTGCATTTGATAATGTTTAACAAGAGTAAGGTAGAGGGGGATGAAAAGGACGCAGTCTTCTTCACTAGACTATATAGGTTGAGCCATCTGTCTTTTTGACCTGTGCAATTTTATCGAATTAAGCAGCATATTCACATCACGGCTAATGTAAATGGTTCTCAGCGTTTTGATAAACATCGTCTTAAACAATCCTGGTTGTACTCCAACCCTGATGCCCACAGCCGTCTTTGGGTGGTAACAAAACTTGTGTTTGATAACTGCAGTTATTAAACCCCTTTTAAAAAAGCGGAGCCTAGATGCCTCTATTATTAACAACTACAGACCAATATCAAATCTACCCTTCATAAGTAAAATCATTGAGAAAGTTGTCCTCCAGCAACTTAATCAATTCCTGGCATCAACTGGTTGCTATGACACCTTCCAGTCAGGATTTCGAACCCTACACAGCACCGAGACCGCCCTTATTAAAGTTGTAAGCAACATCCGTCTTAACACAGACTCTGGCAAAACCTCAATAGTAATGCTACTAGACCTCACTGCTGCATTCGACACTGTAGACCATACAATACTTTTGGACAGGTTAGAAAACTGGGTGGGGCTTTCAGGCACAGTCTTGAATTGGTTTAGGTCCTACCCACAAAATAGGAACTACTTTGTTTCCATTGGCGACTTTGTATCGGAATCAACCAACGTGACATGTGGAGTCCCACAAGGTTCGATCTTGAGACCCTCTTTATTCAACATCTACATGCTCCCACTAGGGCAAATAATGCAAAATAACAATATTGACCATCATTGCTATGCAGATGACACGCAAATCTATGTATCGCTATCACCAAATGACTATCGTCCCATAGATCTGCTGTGCCAGTGCATTGAGCAAGTCAAAGACTGGATGTGCCGAAATTTCCTTAAACTAAATGAGGACAAAACCGAGATGATTGTATTTGGTACTAAAACGGAAAGGCTTAAAGTTACCCAACACCTTCACTCTCTGTCCCTGCAAACCTCAATCAAAGCCAAAAATCTAGGGGTTATCATGGATTCAGATTAACATTTCGACAGTCACATCAAATCAGTTACAAAATCTGCATATTATTAGAGATGGGTGATATGGCCTAAAATCCATATTGCGATATACATTGCAGCCTCTTGCGATAACGATATATATCACAATATAAATATAATCATAAAATAACCGTTTCAGAACAGGTTACATAGACCCTTAGGAAAGCCAAACTGCTAAATGTATTTAAAGAAAAGAGAAATATAGTACATTTATTGTGAAACACTGTAATCATACAACATAATGTTGCAGATAAATAAAATTAGTATTGGGTTTCATTCCTTTAGTGCAAACCATTCTAAAAGGCACTACACTTAGTTTAAGTCCTTGGTTCTTAAATGCCACCCAAGATGCAGAGAACAGGAAAAACAGGGGGTGTCTTTCTAGATAAGGAACAGACACTGTACTGACAATTAGGGATGGGCATGATTAATTGATGATCAATCATTGATTGTTAAGATTTTTGTAGATTACGTGATATTTTTAACCATCAAAAGGAGGTTGACCCAGCCGGAGAGAGGTTGTCTCAGAGACGTTGCTCAACATGGAGCAAAGAGGAGACGGAACGTCTTTTGGATATTTGGGTCCGATATCCAAAAGACATTCCGTCTCCTCTTTGCTCCATGTTGAGCCACCACCCGACGGTCCGACAAAAGCAAGTAAAAAGTATGCTGGAAAACATAATTTAAAAATGCTGATGCATTTAACACATTCCGAGTCAGGATGAGGGGGAAGGAGTTGGACCAGTCCGCAGATCAGTGTATATCACGCTGGATATCCATGATTGTTTACTTTCACCGGTGCTTTCCCCCCCCTCCCCTTTATCTTTAACGCTCTACAACGCCCCAGACCTTTTTGTCCAATGATTTAACGTTCTTTGCACACATGCAGGTTTGTTGACGAATTCTGGCACTCTTGCGAAAATTGCAATGTGAAAAGGAATTGCACCAAACCAAAAATTAACATTGTATTTTGCGTCATCAACATGCATTATCGCGATAGAGCGATATAATTAAAATCTCTATCGTAGGCCATTTTTTATCGTTTATATCGTATATCGTTTATATCGCGCATTACTACATAATATCACCCTAAAAATGTAGCAAGACTTAGAGGGTTAATGTCAACCGAAGACTTAAAAAAACTTGTACATGCCTTTATCACTAGTAAGCTTGATTACTGCACTGGTCTCCTTACAGGTCTCCCAGAAGAAACTAAGGAAACTTCAGCTTGTTCAGAATGCTGCTGCTAGAGTTCTAACAAAGACCAACAAATTGGAACATATTACACCAATTTAAAATCATGTTGCTAACCTATAAAGCCCTACATGGTTTAGGGCCAAAAAATTTAACTGATATGATTCCACTACATAAGCCTTCTAGACCACTAAGATCTTCTGAGACCAATCTGTTAATTATCCCCAGAGTAAACACGAAACATGGGAAAGCAGGATTTAGCAACTATGCAACAAATGGCAGGAATAAACTCCATGAGGATTTAAGACTCGCCCCAACTCTGACCACTTTTAAAACAAGACTGAAGACTTTTATGTTTGCTTTAGCTTTCTGCTAAATCTTAAATGCATTGCACTTTCTAAAAAAAAGGCCTTTTTAACCTTACCTTTATTTTCTATTTTTTTACTTTGCCTTTATTTTCTATCTAGTTTGATAAAAAAAATTGCATGTTCTTTTCTATTAATTCATTTTAAATGAATTGTATTGTATGACAATGTTTATATGTGAAGCACTTTGAGTCTGCTTTGTGTATAAAAAGTGCTATAGAAATAAAGTTGCCTTGCCCTCAGCAATTGTTTAGCTAATGTAAGTAAGCACCCCTAACACAAACAAGGGAGGAATCGTTTTCTTTCCATTTGCAGTCTGCAGGTTGCTTCAGCAATCTTCTGTATGGTTAAACTTCCTCACTGTACAACCAGGGGTGTAACGGTACACAAAAGTCACGTTTCGGTACGTACCTCGGTTTTGAAGTCATGGTACGGTACAGGACAGTACGGTTCATAGTTAAGGGGAAAATTAAAAAAAAACTGCTTGTTTGTCAACAACGGAGAATGACGGTAGATCAGCAGCAATGAAAACACCAATAAACTTGGAAATGGCGTTTGCATTTCTGAATTCCCAGACAGGGGTTGTTGAAATAGTGTTGTGAGCTGGGTTTGCACAGGTTGTTTTTTTTTTCACAGCAACAGTGATAGTAACACCTGGATGGTGCCTTTTCATATGCGTGTGCATGTTAAAGTGCTGTTCGTAGACACGGAGAGCCCTCTCCTTGGCCGGAGAGCCTGTCAGAGACCCTCTTCGTAGCTTACGTGTGCATCCAATATTTTTTAACTATCCGTCGACAGCATGGACCTATTGGTCGACACAACGGAGACGGCAAAGGCTGTGATTGGTCCTCTAACAAAATCATTTCCGGAATCAATTCTCCGGTTTGACTTTGCACCTTAATTACTTTGTACATTGTTTACTTTGCACCTTAAAGGCACAATAAAACACCAAATTAGATTTGAAAAGCTTTGGAAGTTTATTTACAACACTGCTTACATGGTTTGTAGTCAACATATAAGATCGATCAGGCGGTGAATTGCATTGCGTATCTGACATCCCGACGGAGAGCTGCTGAGGGGTCTCCGTAGTTACAGAGTAGTATACTTTCGCTAAATGGTCCGGGGGGAACTCCGACTTCCGCATCTCAAAACAAGCCATTACTTTCGCCATATTAACGGTATGAACGCCACATTTACGCACCGCGGTCCACCTCTGTAACCACACCGAAGTGCCTGTACCGTGACGGTTCGGTACAAATACGTGTATCGTTACACCCCTATGTACAACCGTTCCTCATAGAAAAATAATGTACGAATATCACCCAACAGACCTAGACCTGACGTCACCCTACGGACCTAGAGCACTCCATTTGAACACAGCTCTCCGCCTCCTCCCTTTCAACATTCACACAACATCTAGTGGAAAATATCTCAAGTGGGCGGATAATGCGTTTAAGACCCGTTTGTCTGACAGTCAAGAGACCCTCCTACTCCAATATTCTTCAAAATACTTGCAGGAGTATTTTGAAATTCACACATTAAAACTTGTGTACTCGCGCGAGCACCGCCAATGCTGCGAATATGGTCCATGCTGTGGAATTGATAATGAATGTGACTATCGCTATTTATTACACGGCTCTTCTCAATGCTGTTGAACGCTCCGTTGACTTGCATGGGCCTTCACAACTTCCGGTGGTGAATAGCCTCCTCGGTTGCTAAGCGACGTCAACGTCTTTGGCGGACTATTTCTCTGCTGATCAACACTACGAATGCTGGTAACAAATAAATAGTAAAAAGACACACCGTGTGAAGTTATATTTTTGACGTGTCTAGATCACCGTCATGCAGGCTGTGTTCAGTAAAATAATAAATATATAAAATAAAATAAATTAAATAAATAAATAGCGATCCGTTTTCGGCGCATGTAGGTCTATCTGCCTAAGCCCACGTTGAAATAATTTTGATGTTGAATGTTAATGGCACAGTTATTGAAATAAACAGATTGATTTCATACACATCATAAAAGCCTCTCCCTGTGTCATTGTGTGTGCGTGTATCCGAGGTGCGTGCGTGCGTGCGTGGGGGGTTCTTGATTGAGCGATTTTCGAATATTATTCGAATACTTCTCAGCGAATATCGAAAAGTATTTTTGCCAGAAATGCACGTCCCTAGCACACGCATTTGAAAAGGCACCATCCAGGTGTTACTATCACTGTTGCTGTTGAAAAAAAAAAACGAGCAGTGCAAACCCAGCTCACGACACTATTTAAACAACCCCTGTCTGGGAATTCAGAAATGCAAATGCCATAACCAAGTTTATTGGTGTTTTCATTGATGCTGATCTACGGCCATTCTCCGTTGTTGACAAACAAGCAGTTTTTTAAAATTTTCCCCTTAACTATGAACCGTACCGTACCGTGACTTTAAAACCGAGGTACGTACCGAGCCGTGAATTTTGAGTACTGTTACACCCCTATTAGTTACTTAAGAATCGATCGTCGTTTGGTATATCACATGCCAACAGCTCAGCGATGACGTTGTTTCTAACGATCTACCGTAGAACGGCAAATATCTGTTGAACACACTGGGCTGGAGGGTTTGCCGGAGGCTGCTCTCATTTCTTGCGGCGCTGTTCCTTTTCGCAATGCTTCACTAGAAACAGTCGTAGCTTTCTTAGCTTTTCTCAGCGCACAGCCACAAAGTCCTGAATAGATTCTTGTCTTGAATCTGCAAATGCGCTTGCACTAGCGCCAGTTGGTTTGAGGAGGCATGCTTTGGTAGCACAGATCTTTTCTTTGTTCTTCACAGACTTTAAGTCGGTAATCGCACATGTACTTTTACGGGTCCAATCAATATTATGTTGACAAAATTTGCTTGAATTTGCTCAAGTTAAGGTCGAATGTTACAGGACTCTGACATGTTTCTCAAGGAAGTAACCAGTTGTGAGGGGCTGAGGCGACTTACAGGCATATTTGTAAGGCCAATTAGGGTTAAATGAGAGTTAGGGTTAGGGTCATATTTGTAGCCTACTATTTGCTTCCTGTGAGGTGGCACAAACATTTTATACAGAAATACAAGCACGTTGTGCATCGACACTTTAAAGGCTGAAGGTCTGGTACGTTGTGATTCTAAGTAGTCAACCAAGATGGCGATGGCCTATTGTTACTTTTCTTATAGTTAGTTTTGCACATGCAGAAACAAGTTGGAACGGCATCATTCGACAAATTAATTCAGCAAAAACTACAATATATTAAACAATCAATAAGCAAAGGAAGCGTATACAGTATTAAGCGTATTCTCTATTCGCCCAACACACCGACTCTTTGTTACGTCCGTGCCCATGAAATGAGTGCAATCTACGGCTTCTCTCACCAGCTCAGACCGGGGGTCAGCGCAGTTAAGACGTCTAGGGTACAAGAAACCCTCTGCTTCACATTGTAGGAACCATGTTGACATTAAAGTACTATGACTGTAATCATATTGTCAACACTTTGTTTAAGCCGTTTAGAGACATAATTATATTGAAAATCTAGGGATGTGTGAATAAGGTCAAGACTAGTTCTACTTTTAACGCAAACCTACATTACAAATACAAAGAAAACACTGGGAGGATGAGGCTGAAATGCAGGCTGGTTATTGCATGCTTTACCGAGGTTCAACAAAAGCTATTTCTTTGACATTACTGTCTCAGTGACAACTAGTGGTGCAACGGATCACGGATTACCCGTGATCCGTGAGTGATCCGCGGATCGGCTGACTATGCAAAAATAAAGAATTGTGCGTTCACGCGATAGGCACATGTTTAAAGGACAATTCCGGTATTTAGCACATTGAGCCCCCTGGTTTGTCTAGGATGAAATATAGTGGTTGATACCGAAATATTGACTATTGGTCCTGTCTCTGGTATTCTGCTGATTTCAAATCGCCCCTGCCTGCTTCAGAATGGCTGGCTATGGGCATTCACAAACCTGTCCTTAAAACAACCCCTTAACGTTTGTATTCAGAAATGTGCAACTCACTGTTGTTCGTTGATGTTCCTAATCAAGTATTGTAGCGATATACAGTTTCTGTCAGGTTTTATTTGGCAATTTGTAAATCCCATTGAAACGGAAAGGGGACTGGAACCGGAAAGGGGACTGTTTATGTTTGATTGTAGTCTTTTCGCTCGGTTCTCCGTATCAAAAGTATGGCTAGAACCGAGCGAAGAGACTACAACCAGCCCCCCTTTCCATTTCCGGTCAACGAGCAATGAGTCTTCCAACAGAAACCAATGGATTTACAAAATGCCAAATAAAACACAACAGAAATTGTATTTCATGACGATACTTAAAAAAAGAAAAAAAAAAAAAAGGAAAAAATAATTTAAAGTTGTAAATCTAGGTCTCCTGTGCTTCCTTTGGACACACATTTTGAATTGTAATTACCGTCCATGTTAAAAAGTAGAAGAAATAATGAAGATTGCACTTTATTTTGTTTTAAAATATTTTAAGATTTTATTTATACATTGGATGGACATCTTGAGTTAAAGGAGAAGTCCGGTGTAAAAGGGATCTGGGATATGTTTGGTATGATAACGAGTTGTAATGTTCATTTGGGAGCGAGGCATTGTTAACTTTGTAAGTGTACAGATTGTTTATTAAAAATGATATTTTATACACACAATACCATCAGTAGTTCACCCGTCGACGCCATCTTGTCTTTAAGACTCGATAGGTAGATTGGCGAACAGAGCTTGTGACATCCGTCAACAACACGCAAGCTCTGTGTTCGCCAATCTACTTATCGAGTCGGCTGAAAACAGCCAATTTAAGAATGCTTGTAGATGCCGCTATTCCCCTCTGTTTCAGTGCCTTCAGAATGCGCTGTTTCTGGTGTCTATAGCTTTAATGCAAATGAGCTGCTGCCCATTGACCAATGAGCTGTCAGACTGAACCACAGCATGGAGGAGAAGGGATTGTTGCCGTTTGCGGACTCCTCGAGCTCTATATATAATATAATAATAATAATAATATTATCTATGGTTATTTATATAATAAAATATCTAATATAATGGCCAAAAGCTATGTGTGCCTCGGATGAAATTATGAATCACAATCAGACTGCGTCTGGCATCTCTGGCACTTCCACAACAAGTAAAGACTCGTAGTGGGGGATATATCGGTTATATGGTTGAGAAAAATTGGGGGAAAGGAACTTTGGCCTTGACTCTCTGAAGTCCATGAACTGCGACATGGTAGAGAAAGGGATTATTCTCCGGGAGCTTTAGTGCCGGACTGCCGCCGAGCTCCCCGCACCGGAGTTGCCGCCAAGCTTTGGCGGCAGTCCGGCGCACGGTATTGCCCGTTGCACAGCAACGGGCAATACCGTGCGTCTTACCCCCTCCACAGTACACCCGAGGTAAATCAACTATAACGCCAGACTATAGATGTAAATGTCTGTGTTGATAGAATAATGTTAGAAATAAAACTAACGACGCATCGCATGAATCATCGCATTTTGAGGGACTAGTTTCTCAGCAGCAGCGCAGTGCAACTTAGGTATCAGTCCGCCGCTGCCGTAGCCTACTACCAGGGATATAACACTGCTGCTGAGACACAGCAAATCCCTCAAATTGCAATGCAAGGTTGGTTTTATTTCTAACATTATTCTATCAACACAGACATTTACATCGACCATCTGGCGCTATAGGGGGATTATTTGTTTATCAACACGGCGGATGCGCGCGAAGAAAATCTGTTTGACCGGTTGCCATGGTTATCTCTGTGTGGTTGCAGTGTTAATTAGCAATTTTGTTAGCTTACTGTTACATTAAACTGTAATCAGAAAAGGCGGTTATATGCTATAGACCCTAGAGTATCTGTGGTATAAAGGCTGGGACGAATTTCGAATTATAAATATGTACATTTTATGTTGAAAGTATAGACCGTCGCGATTCCCATTGAAACGAATGGCGCGTGATTATTCTTCAAAACGAGAGATGGTAAATTGTGAAAATGAATTAAACTGTAATCAGACAACACGGTTATATGCTATAGACCCTAGAGTACCTGTGGTATAAAGGTGTTTTGATCGATCGTAATTAAAGAGGACTACTTTTTGAGGGAGATGAACTCAAACAGTATACATTTAATAAGCATGCAAAACGAATAAGAAAAACCATAATTATTAAGGTATTTGAATTGTTTTATTATGTTGGCAAGCAAGAAGTAGAATAAATGGGATAATCAGTCTTATTTAAAGGGTTTGTGCAACCAACCGCACAACAACACATGATTGCGGCTCTTGTCGCTCTCGTCTCTTTCTGCAAACGACATGCGTGTACAGCAGGGAGTGACGTAGAGTGACGCAGACTCTCTATAGTGACGCAGACCCTCTATAGTTGATTTGCCTTGGGTGTACTGTGGAGTGGGTCAGACTGTTTCATTAGCAGGCTAGTATTGCCCGTTGCCGTGCGCTAGCCTAGCACGAGCAAACTCTGCAACTAGAAGGACTGAATGAAATGTGTTGAAAACTGTCGACACTGATAAAGAACAACAAGGCTAACTTGGAAATCAGGCCCTAAGCTTTTATGGACACAAGCAACTTTTAAAAATATTTACAATGCTTAAAGGAAGCAGGATTATTAACAAATTTTTCACTTTATTTTATTTTTACACATTTGAAGATTTGATCTAAATTCTTCTTGTTATTTTTTTTGTTCTTGTTGATCTGAAAATGATCTGACCCGTGACCCAAAAACCGTGACACAATCCGAACCGTTAGTTTAGTGATCCGTTGCATCCTTAATGACAACCTTAATAACGGCGCATCTTGTGCATAATAGTTTGAGTCAGGTGATCGGCTCTGCAGTCTGCAAATTTTAAGTTGATCGATCACTGATCACATGTTTCGGGCGCATATCGACCGATAAGGATTGGTGGCAGATCAATCGGTGCATCACCAGTCAGAGTTTCCCCTAGGATGGAGTTGCAGCAGCGGAGGTGAAATGTTTTTTGTTCTGCTCGCAATTTTTTTTGTGCTCGCTAAGCGCACCCTGCCGAGAGGTTTCTATGCGTCTGCCGGCAACAGAAGGGTGTACATACAGTACATTTGTGCAGAGTAATGAGCAGGGGAAATAGTGAGAGATTGAACATATTACAAGTATAATCTTTAAACAATTATTTAACAAAAAATATATGATATCAACAACCACCCTATACAGTAAAATCACATTACACAAATACTACAAAAATAGAAAAGGTCTGTGCCTCAAACCAATGCATCTCCCCACTCCCTCCCCTCTCCCCATCACAAAGGTTGCAGTAGGACCATAAAGAGGCCATGCCTCTATGGAATACGTTTTGGGGGTCTAGAGTCAATAATGGCGACGATACTGAAATTGTTGCTAAAAAAAAATGTATATTGACATTTTTGCTAAAAATAAATTCCTTAAAAATAAGTAGAGATATATTTTTCAAAACTAAAGGTTGCAGTAAGACCATAAAGAGCCCATGCCTATATGGAAAACGTTTTGGTGAACTAAAGTCAATAATGGCAACGCTACTGAAATTTTACCATTGTGGTCGTTTTCAGTTTTGCACTTTGTGGAAGGTCCCTAAGCTCGCCTGAAAGCCGACAGCTCATAGAAGCCAATGCAATTCACCGTTCGCTAAAGACGGCTCGTTTGGATGAAAACAATGTTGTAGCTGGTTCTCTAGGTTACTACACTCAATTGTGTCGCAACGATGTTTCACTGATGATCTATTGAACCGCAAACTCCGAATCTGCCAATATATTTCCAACGTTACGGAAGTTCCTCTCCGTTTATATGCTTTACTCACAGGTGTGTGAATTGACCTGGGTATGAAGCGTCCGTAGCGCAAAATAACATTTGTTTCTTAAGAGAAGACGGAGCTCTCCTCTACGTTTATATGCTTTACGCAGGTGTGTGAATTGACCTTGAAATGAAGCGTCCGTAGCGCAAAATAATATAACATTAGTTTTTTAAAGAGATAAGAAGGAGCTCTCCTCTCCGTTTATTTGCTTTACTCACAAGTATGTGAATTGACCTGGATATGAAGAACATATCCAGCGCCATATCCATCCTAGCCCACGGAATGTTATCTTACTTTGCGTAGCGCAAAATAAGATAACATATTTTGCGTAGCGCAAAATAAGATAGCATTGCAAACAGGGGGAGCGTTGTCCAAATATGAGAGCAGCCTGTGGCAAAATCACCTTCCCCGTGTGTTAGGGTTTCTACAGATCATTGTTCTAAACATCGTCATTGGTGATATTCCAAATGATGAGCTATTGTGGTGAATTAGAGCAATGCTTCAAACAGCTTTCTTACCTCGTCGATCTAACAGACAATGATTCAATAGCTCCATATTATAGCATGTTGTGCGCATCATAAAAAATATAGTTATTAGTTAGTCATAAAGTTATATCTTATTAAATTGTTGACATTTTATTAATTCACCAAATTTCTCTGTCTTTCTGATGATAAAATAAGCACAAATAAAAATAATGAAAAAAAAACTTTTTCAAAGGAGATATTTTATTGAAATACAGATTGTCTTTTTTAATTGTTTCCAAACGTTAGAGGTTCATTGTTCAGCTTTTACAAGTGCCGCATAGGCCTACATTTATTATTTACAAGTAGTTGTTCACTTAAACTGGTTTGTATGATTATTGTTGGCACTAAGTACTTGTTCTTTAATACAGATTTTGTCTTTTTGAATTGTTTCCTGTGTTAAGAGTGCATTGTTCTGCTTTTACAAGCACCACGTAATAGAGATGCTTGGATGAGCTGTAATGTCATCCACAGCCGCTGCTTAATATCAATATCCACCCGCCATCCACCCAAAGCAATGCTTTTTTCAAGAATTGATACCCGCACCCGCCCGATCATAATTCATAGGGTGACCACTGACCAGGGACAGTGCTGATTTTGAGTTGCGTGCCCCGAAAAACAGTCGCTAAAATGTCCCGGTTTCCACCAACCACTAAGAAATGTCCCTTGTTGTCTGCGATTACATGGCCAACGTGGTCTTATTATAGCCCGATCATTAACTAAAAAACACAGAAAGAATAAAGCATCCAGCATATGATTTCAACTATGTGTGAGGGCAAACGCAACAGTCAGTGCGTTTAAAATCAGAGTCATAATCGGGTTAATAAACAAATAAGACCTCAACAGGACTTTTAAAATACATGTAAACACCTTTACTCTATCTACTTTGGACAGAAATCAGTACATGAATGGACAAGCGAAATCGGATAAGAACACCTAGATAACTCGTTCATAGTCAGCTCTCTACCTGCATGTAAACCAGCATCGTATCGCATATCGGTGTTGGCCTTCTGCGCATGCTGGAGATCTTGCGGCCAGGGGACGTGAGCCGGAAGAAGAAGGAGACGGTAGTCGTGTTGTTGTCGCCGTAGACATATGAACAATTCTTATTCCTTTATAAATATTTCATTATTTCTTTATATGTTTATGGTTGTCGCCGTCAGAAAACGAGAAATAGCGTTTTATTTAAAATGACGCAAAAGATGGAGGAAGATGAAGGAAGCCGGTGTCATCAACATGCATTCAGTACACACTACGCTTCGATTTCACCCAAGGCTGAATTAAAAGTACATGTTTTCCTAGACGTTGGTCGACAACAAGGTTGTAAAGTAGTAACTTCGGGCACATCTGTCAAAATAAAAGTTTTTTTCTTCCGACGTGTGTACAATCTTTATTCATTCATTGCGTCACGACTGAACTGATGGGGAAATTCTCTGATATTATGAATCTTAAAGACTGCGTCGGGTTCTCAGACTCTGGTACTTCCACAACAAAGACTCGTAGTGGGGGTTATCTCGTCCATGGTGGAGAAGGAATTGGGGGAAAGGAACTTCAGCTTGGACTCTCTGAAGTCCAGATTGAAACGCTACATGGAGGAGAAAGGGGCTGTTGCCGTATGCGGGACAGCTGTCAGTTCACCTGGGGTCCATGTCATTACTCAGACGCTCCATTGGTCCGACCTCTAGGTCTTCTGCGGACTCCTCCGGCTGGACTCCTCCCACTGCTCCGCCGCCGGAGAAGCCCGCCTACAACCGAGAGGTCGGACCAATGGAGCGTCGGAGAAAGGACATGGATTCAAAGTGAACTGACAGCCGTCTACTGAAAACATCGGTATATGGCTTAACCCGATCTAGCTGTCCCATGTACACGCACTGAGTGATGGTCGCACAGTGGAATGCTGATGTAAACCAGCGGACGAGTGCTGGGCGGAGATGTTCATGCATTTCAGAAGCAGGGAGATTCCGTACGAAAATATACATCAAATTTGTCAATTTGCTGTGTGCCTGCCTGGCACAAATGCTCCTGTTTAGATCTAGTCAATATGTTAACCTACTTATTATTTATTTATTTCAACCACGACCCGCCCACAATTCATCCACCCGCCCCGCGGATTATCTGCGGTGTCCGTGGGTATGACCGCCCACCACGCATCTCTACTGCATAGGCATCATTGAGAAATACATGCAGTGTTTGTAATTTTCTACCAACAGGGAGTATTTTATATAGCCTTTAGAAAAATAATGAGAAATCGATAATTGATCTTTAATTTTATCGATGATCGATAAAGGTTTGAAGGTTCCAATCTCAATTAATAAAATCCCATGATTTGTTTCTTTATCTATCCTATTTCCCATGGAAGCATCAAATGGCCGCATGAGACGTGGGTTGACAACAAAAAAGGCATGGCGCCAATACATACAAAGTTGTATGAATAGATCCACCGGCCAAGCAGGCGGCGCAAATGGAAGAATAACGCGATCTTTGTGTAATTCTATTCGCCCGAAACCGTAGCTCAAGATGAACTATTCGCGCTTTCCTCGCAAATTTCACATGATGCTTTGTCGTGTCAGCCTATTCGTGTTCACTCCCTGAAGTCCAGATTGAACTGCAAAACGGAGGAGACAGTGATTGTTGCGGATGAGGATTCCCGGAGCTCTATAATATCACTCGCCTTGGTGGTTATCTCGACCATGGTTGAGAATGAACTGGCGGAAAGAAAAGTTGGCGTTCACAAGATAGCCCCTCCTCCACAGGTATTCTTCAAAACACTTGAGCGAGTGTTTTGAAATCTGCGCGACCAAACTTGCGTACTCACAACGAGCACAGACCATTCTGCGATTACGGTCCGTGCTGTGGAATTGATGGCGCTGTTACACATTGGCTGTTTCGTACACACTACATTTTGCCTCACAAGCAGCTCCCCCCATATTTATTTACACTTGGTGCCTGCTTAACAATAAAAGTTGTTTATAATACACTGAAAAAATGTTTACATGGTTCACGTATAGGATTTTTTAAGCTATTCAAGGTTCTCTCTCTATTCCAGGGTGCTGCTCAGATCTGTTGGTTGTTGATGAGGGTTCGGCGATGTATGTAGACGGCTGTGTCTGAGCAGCGCTTCATTCTGATGTCCGTGTCCCAGTGGGGGTTAAGCTCAGTCTAACTCCACTTTGTGTGGAGCCTTTCATGTAGAATACCGCTCGTTAAAGTGCTCATACACAACGACGGTACTAACAATCACAAAGTTGCTATTGCTCGTGAGTCGTAACACGCCCCCTCCCCTTCTTCTAGAAGATTTTTTTTTTAATATTTATGAAACGGATTGATGTTTACTTTATTTTCATATACTTTTCACCTCTTCTATTTCTTAGACTTGAAACTAACAGTTCTGCTCAACGTCACTTCCAAACAAAAGGATAAAAGAGAAAGTGAAACCGGATTATTAAAAAGTCACGATGCATGTGGTTATTCTGGGAATTGACATATCGTGATATGTCAATAATGGAGTTACAAATGACCCATATCGTTATGGAGATATGATATGACCCATATCATGATATACATCGGTTTTTCGAGATATGAAATGACTCATATCATGATATAAATCGTTATGGAGATATGAGATGGTATGGTGATATGGTGATAGGTTTTGTCCCTATCCACAGCCCTATACTATAATGTGGTTGCATGGCCCACTCAAACAAAGAGTCCCACAGTGGACATGGCAGAAGCCTAGTGTGGGCATATCTAATGGATGTCGGTGTAGTTACATACCCTAGAATGTGGTTGCATGACCCACTCCAATAGTAACATAGCAGAAATTGTCTTACTGGCATGGGCTGCCTGCTCAAATAATCACATGACTTACAGCTGTCTGGTCTATCCAGCCTGACCACTGCATCTCTCCCTCTAGTCCAACCCACCTGAATTCCACCATCTGCAGCAGATATTTCTCTAGCGAGGCCGACAAGGAAATACACAGCTCGAATCCAAACCAGACCAGACTGAGTTGCAGGCCATTTTAATTACACAGAAGAAGCAGAAAGAGGAGACCTGAACACAGTTTGAAGCAGCAGGTCTAGCCGGAAGTGGTTGGCATGGATGCAGAGCAGCGCTCTCCGTGTCGAGCAGCAGACATGGCGAGCTCCCTCCTGACGACTGGGAGAGCCGCAGCCTTGCATTAACACAACAATGTCCAGCTGCTTGAATGGACCAGGACCAGGACGGGGATGAAAGCCACACAATGGGGGACAAAGGGCTGGGTTCCGGGAGGGTTGGGGGCAAGGGGGGGGGAAAGAGAGCCAGAGAGAGAAAGAGAGGTCGACAGAAGGGCCAGCAGGACACAAAAATCAATCATTTGTTCCACAGCAAACAAACCAGCCAGTGTGTGTGGGAGGCGACCAGTAACCTAGAAGTGGATGAGCATGTGGGTGGGGACGAAACCTGACCAGCCCTATCTGGCTTGCTGCGTCTCTGGACTACACTGAAATAAGCAATAGGCACAACATTTGCTTCAATAACTATTCGAAACAATACAGCCACTGTTAGGCTGCAAACTTCTCCATCCAGCCAAACGCTGATGATAAATTAGTGCTGTAATGTTGCTTTTTGGAATAAAATGGCATCAATTTCTCTTTTAAATTTTGCTGATTCTTTTGCAATTTAATGACTTATTACCCTTTTGGAAGTGTAATGGAAAAGGACAATCAGACATTCAATAGACACTAAGACAATTATGCAATTAATGCAGTGGCTCAGTTCTTACCAAAAAATGTCTTACGCTGCTACTATAGTTGACTGAACATGACTAGGAATTATAGGGATCCGCATGCAAAACATAGAACTGCATACATAATGGTAACCATCTTTATCCCTCTCTCCCTCTCTCTCGTTGTGTTGCATCACAGAGCAAAGCCATAGATATGTGGAAGCAGCCGTCTTTGTCTCAGTGTCTATTTATACATCTATGGCTTTCCCCAGACTGTTCCCGCCAGGGGATGTCTAGCAATGAGAATTAGCCTCTAATCTTAAAGCTAAACTTAACCATGTCCTCTGTTTTAATACGTACCATTAGCTATGTTCATATCCTGGAAAAGGAGGCATGACTGCCCGTACAGGAAATGTGGGTAAGACAAAAACAACACTTGAATTACTTATGTGTACATTTGAAAAACGGTTTCTGTTTGAAAAGAGATCTAGGGTTGGAGATTATTACAGCTAAATAGGTAGAAGCTAGACTTTTCAAGATAAGCAATATCTTTTTTGAGAAATGCCAAGCTTACACTTTTGGCCCAACAGACCTCTGCCTCTCTCGCCCCGTGATCCGTCGCTGCATGACAAAACACATTTACATAACATTTCCATTTCCTCCTTTTGCCTGACGAGTGCAAGCGCAAGACAGAGACATAAGGCCCTGCCCTGCCTCCACATTCAAGCTAGAGATGTATGCTGTGCTCTAGTGTTTGATCAGTCACACCCAATCCTTTAAACATGCACACACACGGTTATCAGTTTGAATTCCTACATCATTCACTTACTGCAGCAGGGTCCTATGTTTACTTTTTGAATTCGGTCCTGGATGTGAAAAAGTCTACCGTCCAAGAAATTGTTTTGATATGTTAGCCAGATATATATTTTCTAGCTAAAGGCAATTAAAGAATGCAGCATTTTAGGCGTGAGAAATATAAACTGAAAATATTTAATATATTTTAGACGTTAGAATCTCTAAAGAGACCTCACCCTGACCTATGCTACAATGCAAATAAGCTCAGGATGGGGATTTTCTGAATATACTGCATTTTTTTTATATCTAATAAATAATGTACACTGCCTTTGTCACAATATCGCTATAAGTTTTCTTGTACAACATTTTAGTTTCATGTTAAAAAAAACCAACAACTTAACATGGAGATGTGAAAGGGATAGGTGTTGAGCCGGACAAAATGGCTGAGTAGTTCTTTTCACCACTATTCCTCATTTGCTCCCCTTCATTTGCTTTTCTCTCCCTCAACTACTTTCTCTTTTCCTCCAACTGACAACACCCTTTGAGCAAACACGCGTATTATGCCAATAGCATTTCTGACTGGGTTCTACCTGACCCTGGGTGCATATTGGCAATGTGCTTGTTTATGTATGAGGTGGACGGAGAGCGAGAGGCTAAACCTAAAATGGCTTCCATATGTTTAGGTAAAGAAAGCCATTTTATTTGGATCATTCTTTTTCTAAGCAAAAGATAGAGTGTAGCTCCCACTACACCATGAAACCAAGGAGAGAACATGGAAGTATGAGAAAAAGACTAAGGCAGAGAGGAGCTTATTACGTAGCTCGTCTGTCCCTCTCTGCCCCAGCGTTTCTTTTTCCCAGCCTCCTCCTTCTACATTATTCTCCCAAGAAGCCTTGCTGTTCGGCACATAAAGAATAAGCCTGCAGAGCACCCTGCAACACGGCTCCCTGAGCGCTGAGGCAGTGCCGAGGAACCGACGCGCCCCATTGGACCCACTCCAGCATGCCCAGGCCAATAGAAATCAGGCAGAGGGACGGGCGTCACACACTAGCTTGTTTTTTAACCTCATTGTGCAAGAAGACAAGCACGACACAAATGCAGAAGGTAGAAGCTGGGATCAAGATGGTTTTTCAAATATGCAAATAGAAATACAAAGTCCTAGAACCCTCCCCCCCACCACAGACACACTCCTGGTCATTACCAATACTCAAAGACACTAAGAGCAACCTTTCAGACAAATCTAAAGGGCTTAAATATATCGTCAACAATGTCAACCAATAACAATATTAAGGGAAGTTAAATAATACCCAATGAATCAAAAATATGTTTCAATATTATTTTGTCATTTGGTCCTTAGCCTCATAATTGTGGATTTGTGACGTTATTTTTAAGACTTGCATAATCACAGCACACACGCCCACACCAAAACCATCCCAATTAACATGTCAATAGGTACACCTGCTTATCCTGGGTAATGATACAGCATGGCATCAGCATGCAAATGGGAAAGAGCCAAACAGGGCAGCTTTCTCCTCTTCCCATTGCTAACAGCAATCCCTCTCCAAAACGGTCTCACTCCACCTCTTCAAAACTGTCTGTGGCCAGCTAAAATCCTGTCTTCCTCATCTGGAAACGGGCCAGCATCCTGCTTCATTTCCTCCCCAGGAGGTGCTCACGCACATACACACATTTAAGGCCTGTGTTGCAACACACTCAGTAATTGGTATCAGGTCTCTAATGATTTGGCTAAACAAAATGAACCAAAACTGGATCAATGCAATGGGTATTTCCTAACTAGTGATCGTACATACATGTGTGTGAGAGATCAAGAGAGCCAGAGGGACTAAGAATCTTTCCTTAGCAACAGAACCAGGCCAGACAAACAGGACTTGTCTGCAGATTCCTTTGATTTTTTATTTGTGAGAGGCCCGGATATAAGGGACAGGAGGAACCCCTAGCCATTTAGACTCAAGCTCAACCCCTGGATGTTCACTAACCCTTTAACCTAGGTAACTAACAGGTTTGTTTGGCTGCTGTTTTAGATATTCCCTCACCCCTTAACCTAGATAAAAAAAACAGGTTTGTTTGGCTGCTGTTTTTTGCCTTTATTTTCTCTCTTTTTTTTTTCAATGAGTGGAGGAAGTAAAAAAAAGCAAAGCCCAACTAGCCTCACACTGCATTGACGATCTTTTCCCAGGGTATAGCAAGTTGGGCTGAGTAAGAAAGCTCAGCATTGTGTGCCCTGCCCATGTCCCAAATTCTCCTAGCATTTCTTAGAGAGGACTGTGTACTTGTCTTTGTCTCTGGTAAAGAGCCCAGCGTTTGTTCTAGATAACAAGAGGGGTCAGGCAGGGGGGGTTGGGGAACTGGGTGGGGGGGTTCTGTTGGCCAAGTTGGCAGGCTGCAGTGCACAGAGGCTATTAAAAGATGTAAAACATATTCGAAGAATGTGGGTTCTAACCAATGAAAAACATACTGGCTTAATCACATATGGCTACATGCAGAATCCAGGGGATCCACCTTTCGTACCGGCAGACCTCTTTCACACTTCAGCAGGTCGAAACTACAGAAACGCAGAAGAAACGAAAATGCGCTGATATTACTGTTCAGCATGTTTAGACGATTCCTGTAGATCGTCTAAACATCGCAACAATGAACACGTATCAAACTTGTGTCTACAATAACACAAACGTATTACATTTGCCAAATAAGAAAACGGTCGACGAAATGTGACCAGCTTCCTGAATGTGTGGGATTCGAGCTCGCTGGGAAATAACACTATTGACACGTCAGACATAAGTCGGACAGAAAGAGTCCGTCGTGTGGAGGTCGTCGCACAGTCAGCCAGGCAGAGAACAACACGTCTCCCTCCTCGTCCCGGGCGGAGGACGCTGGGTCTGAGCTCAGCAATGCGAACACAGCGCAGGCGGCCATTAGTGCGGTAAAGGTGTGGGTGAATTCCACCACTAACGGACGGGAGAAGATTCCAAAACACCAACACGTTTTAAAGATGTAGCAATGAATTTAAACTTCTTACACGAAACAGGAAATACCTCTTCTGCGTTTTGCTACATGTATAAATAACAAAATACAGTAAATTGGTGTAGGGCTGTGCTCTTAACATGTCTGCATCGGGATATTCTCGAGAAACAATGTCAGTTATTCACACGTTCAAATAAAAGATGGAGGCTAAAAAAGGAAGAACCAAACACTGATGTTGAGCGCCAGAGGTGGGGGTTGGGAGGTGGAGAATAGCAAGTCACTACTCAGGAGATCTGCTCTCATTGATCCCACACTAAAACACAGCGTTTCATTCGCTCTCCTCGCCAGCAGAAGTCCAGTGTTTCGCCACTGCCAGATGGATCTTGTTGTAAACAGTAGCCTCACTTACACGGTGCAAATATTCTATGTAGAACAATTGTATTTTCTATTTTGTATGCAAGTCATAAATAAACGCATCAGTCCACTAACCAAGTCGTACAATGATGTGTTATGAAACTGCCTCCATCGTGTTACAATTACATGGAAACATCCAAAAAGTTAGCCCCATGTCTGCTAACATGTTGTGTTGATCGAGCTGAATAGGGCTGGGCTTGACTAACCTAAGTCTGCTAACATGTGTTGACTGACCTGAATAAGGCTGGGCTTTACTAACATAAGTCTGCTAGCATGTTGTATGGATTGAGCTGAATAAGCCTGCTCTTTACTAGCCCACGTCTGCTAGCATGTTGTGGGGCTGGGGGGGTTGAATAAGGCTGCTCTTTACTAACCCAATAGTGAACCACATTCAGTCCCAACCTTCTGATCCAGCGGATTGTTACCTGGCCTTATGCTACTAGCTAATCACAGAAGTTCATGTCGATTCTGATCCATTTATTGTCAAGATAACCATCTTATGTGAGCCTCATATCGAGCACTCATGTTAAATAGCCCAACTGTATACGCTGGGCATGCTATAGTTGATCAACCCCCCCCTCCCCCCCTCCCCCAAAAAAAAGAAAAAACAGCTGTAACGTTGAGTTACATGAACAGCACCGAGACAAACACTTAAAATAGAGGAGGCGGAAAGACGTTAGACAGGGTCATTCCTTGTGTTAGCCCTAACCCTGAGAAATAATGAGGGAATATTACCTTCAACTGATAAACTTCTTCAATGAAACTCCAGAAAACAGTTGCATAATAGCGTAATAAGCTTAGGAGGAATAGGAGCCGACATGGAAACAATTAGGAGTATTTAGCTAGTTCATGGCTGGAGCAACAAGGACTGGAAAACATCACACGAGGAGCTGATCAGAAACCAATCGAAGATCAATTCAGAGAGCCACTGCAGCCTGGTGTCCTACAGGAACATTATTATCCAACATAGGAAGGACGAGCCCAGGGTACTGGCTGAAGAACGTACATGAAGTCACCTAGCTAGCTAGTGTTTAGCTGGCTTACTTCACAACAGGGATGGTATCTTGTATATATGTTAAAGGTGACATATAAGTGGTATAAACATATAGTAACACAGAGTAAAGCACTCACCTAAAGAGGCATTCCCACCAGTGCAAACACGTTAATCGAATCAACAGCCAGAGGAGCCTTCGGGTATTCCAACATCAATGCTCCAGCCCCGCAGGCCCGTGGCTCGACCTCGGTGTCTCCTATATCCCTTGCCTTTAAAAGTAGCTCCCTCTCCAGGGGTAGGAAACAAACTTCTCAATGTCTTCCACGCATGGCCATAAAGTTAAATCCCCTGTCCCAGTCAGGTACAGTTAATCCATTGAGTGTCTGTTATAGGTCCCGGTTGCCTGATCCATGTATGTTAGTGTTTGGTATATATACAGTCGGTATTATTAAGGGTATATGCTGCTCTATGTGTTCAGGGCTCTGACTCTTTCTCGGGTCCTTACGTTTGCGTCGGCGCCCATCCCCCTCCTCACCGGCATCGACCGCGGGTCCAACCAAACTGACACACAACCAAGCCACGGGGTTTCCCGGTGACCAAGCAGGGGCTTCTTTGGTGGGTGGGCGTTGCGCGGATATCATACCCCTCGCATCCCATTGGTCAGAGGTGTGTTGGTAATAAGTCAAATAAAAAGTAAGGAACGTCATTGGTCCGCTAGGCAACTGAATGTGTTGGTAGTCTACGAAGAGGGGCGGGCGCCTTATGAAGCGGAGCTTCGTGTCCTTCGCAGTACGTGTGTTTGAGCCATTTGGAGGAGGAGAGCAGTAGAGTGTGGATGCGTTCGGAAGTAATTGTATATGGATTTGTTTCACGTTTTGGGAATGTCGTTATTAAATGCAATTACCCTGGAACTAATTTTATCTCAGTAGTGGAATAATGTTTTTGTTTTAATTTGAGGTTGTATTATCTATATGGAAGATTCTGTAGTGGCAGACGTCAGCTACACGGGGTCTCTGGGGCCCGGTTCCAGGGACACGGGCCAGGCCCAGTAGAATGAAGGGAGTAGGAGGGGACGCTCCTGTTTGGTCTGGTAAGGGATGGGGCAGGGGAAATGACCAGTAGGTTACATCTTTTCATGAAGGTCCCTCCTCGTTTACTCACTCCTTCCCAAAATTTGCATTCGAGGATATTAATCAACAAATACGCGTTGGGAAGCGGAAGCGTCAACTTTAACTTTAACAGGCTAAGAAGAATAGCTGTAGCTTTGAGGTGTTCAAATGTTGCTAGCTTTTTTATATTAATATTTTTGATCAGGTTAACGTCATATATTGGCTTGAAGCGTGATTGGATTCTTGTCAGGTCACGGGACCTGGGAGCCGGGTTGTGATTTGCTGAGGTGGTCAACGTCATTTGTTGCGGTGTTCTGACGAAGAAGATAGCCGCATTGTAAATTTGCTGTATTATGTCTGATAAAGGTTCATAAAAATAAATACCTTATGGATTATCACTTATATATAATAAGATGAACAGACGCTAGGCCCTAAACGTAGGTTTGCTAGAGCCCCCAGAGACAAGAGATGCGATGGGGTCTTTACACACATTCCCAGGTCTAGAGCCGCTTGAATTTAGATAAAGCAGAGGTTTATGGTCTAGCAGCAGGTTCTGGAAGGGTCGCATGATTCAAAGCGATCCGTCATGGCCGTCTCTCCTTACCACAGTGGGCCCGTGGTCGCAGCGTAGCTTCAGAAATATAAGGCCTACTTCGTCGTTTAAGGTCTACATAGTAATTTAAGGCCTACCTATTCATATAAGGCCTACCTCGTACCTAGTCGTATAATGGTGGTTTCCCGGATCCTCGGACGCCAGTCTTCCGAGTTGCAACGTCATTTCCGGTCTCGGAGAATTTATAGCATTCCCGTTCATCTTTGTGATTGTGTCATGAAATTGGCTAGTCGTTGTTTATTGGTGGCTACATTAGCCTCTTCAGCAAACCAGCCCGAAAACAAACGCAACTTTACATTGTATTGCACGCACAGCAAGACCGTGCAATGCACAAATTGGTGAATGGAATAAAGTAGCAATGTAATCAAGTGTGTAAGAGCATTTAAAATCGACATTTAAATGACAAACGTGGTACAAATACAAAGAAAATACATATCTTCACGGTCGCAGCAATTTTTGTTGAGAGCGTCATCGCTGCTCTCGGTCTGCTATCAGAGTTCCGAGAGATGAAGACAAAAAGAGGCGTGCCTCAGAGAAATGTCGCAAGAAAGCTGGGAGATTTTCGAGCTTCGGACTCAGAAGGCTGGTGTCCGAGAATTCAGGAACACACCATAAGGCCTACCTAGTCATTTAAGGCCTACCTCGTACCTAGTCATATAAGGCCAACCTCATCATTATACACCGTTCCTTAATCTCCTGAAATGAACTAACATTAACCATTAACTGGTTAATGTTGGATTTGGAAAACATCACTCAGTTTGAATGTTTTAATTGCTGTATTTAATAGTCAGTCTTCTGCAAAAAAAACTTAAATAATAGGTTGCTATTACACAGGGTAGTCAGTGTTTTAGTGTGGAGCCTACATACGAGGATGAACATTTAGGTTTTCAAAGCGTCTTATACCGCATGCATGGGTGCCATGTTTAATGTCAAATCGGTTTAACACCGTCCAACACTGAATATCGTTTCCCTTTGTTGTCAGACAGAACAGACATACATTTTTCCATGCCATTATGGAGCAATACATGTACTCTGTTAATCACTCAAGTGACAACACATTCTGCATCTTGTTTGCTCAAGTCTGAAGCGATGCGGACAAACAAGTGTAAACCATTATCCACAATAATAATCCATCCAATGCAGGACAACATTTTTCTAGCTTCTTTTTTTTTCAGTAGGCCAATATGTGGTCCTGCAAATATAGGAAAGTAAATCAACTATACCAGACAAAATTAAATGTGGGCCCAGCTACTGTACAGAACATCAAGGACAGCACATCACATATACAATATATGGCCGTAACAGATATGTAAACAGAAACACAGCATTTTAAACAACGTGACCATTTCTATGGGGCACAAATCTTTGGGCAAACCATTGCATACCATATACATTTTAAACATCAAAAATTACCCTCTTTGTGGGGTTAATATGTCATACCCTTATTCTAGCATTTATTTCATGAAGCTTGAATGAGCTTTCATCAGCTGTAACACTAGACAAGATGGTGTGGATTATATTAACACATAAGACTTTTTTTTCTGTAACCCTTCGACAATCGACAATTGTGTGCCAGAGCATGCAAAGTTCCAATGCAAACAATCTTACTTCCAGATTATATCGTCACCCTTCTTTAGGCTGCAGTGGTTGAACTCATCTGAGGCATTTCCTAGATTATGATATGCATTAGCATATAATGTTATCTAAAGATGGCTCTGGGGCCACCATGTGACAACGATACATTGTGACAGGAAAAGTAACAACTTCCTGTGGCGTTATCATTGCTTTTTTGTAGGGGGCCCAATTAATTTCTATGTGCCTTCTAAACGTTTACATATTGTGGGTCGGGCAAGCAGCTAACACAAAAATGGTTGCGTTTTGGGTGGTCTGGTGTTGGGAAATGTCTTGTTGACGCAGCGCCTTCGTCTGCGAAACATACCCTTCTTCTTGCGAATGCTGCCCTCTGCTGGTCGCGGGTGTAGCACTGCATATAGCTATGCAGTTCCACAGAGGGTAGCCAATTCCTTAGAGCAGTTTCAAACTCCCAGTAACATTATTGACCATCTCATCCTCGCCCATTATGGCCAGGACAGTGCGTGATCCGGACTCCACCTGCCCAAAACATTAAAGTTTAACGGCCTTGGAAATAATGTATTATGTAGTATGCATTTTCTTTATTTAGGACACATTTTTATGACTTCTTTTAAGTTAACAGTAAAATACACTTAAAAAACGAAAAAACGATTTTAACGTCATACTTTTTAAGACACAAAAGACATAAACGTGTTAACTGTAGGAGCCTGGACCAATGTCATTTTTCCAAATCGGACCAACGGATAACACAAATCCTGGAACCATTTATGACGCAAGTGATAAACTTTTCTTACTCTCTCTGTGCTCTATAAGAAAACAGCAGGACCCTCAGAGGCTAGATGCCAATACATGTTTCATGCGTTTTTGGACGCGGCCTAAAAGGCGCAGTGGTCACTCACCTGGGTAAGCCCTGCATCCTGCACCAGGTAAGTAGGCAGGCTGAGGCTCATGGCCAGGGCCTGCAGCTCCAACAAGTGAGCCATGTTGGTGCCTTGGACCACCACTTTCTTGGCCCTGGGATAAACAATAAGGACAGACTTAACCAATTGGACATTTCTGAAAAACAACAATGAGCCCAAAAAAATCCACTTAGGGCGTGGAGTCAACAGCCTTCTTGATTCGATTAACGTGTTTGCACTGGTGGGAATGTCTCTTTAGGTGAGTGCTTTACTCGGTGTTACTGTATGATTTTTTCTATTTAATCTATTTAATTAGCATTTTTTTTTATTTGGCTGGGCCAAATCGCCAAGCCCTAAATCCACTTCAAAAGACTGAAGAGCAAACATCGACATATATATCCTCTTGGAATAAAACACATAAATAAATATCTATCTATAGCTATAACTTTCAGATTTCTAACAGTTACACATCATTCTTACCCACTATGGTCCCATTTCCATGCCATCTCCCTCCAGCTGTTCTTGCCTTGCATAGCCTGATACAGACCAACAGCTGCATGGCCCACCTGGGCCGCTACCTGAGGAACACCACACAAAGAAACAACTGCAATCCCTACTCCCTGCTGTCATGATGCAGATACAAAAAGTTCAATTTGAATTTGGTATCCGCAAGTATGGGGTCTTCTCTTACCAACCCTATAATAGATATACAAGCAACATCAAAACCAAAGGAAAATAAATAAAAGTGAGCCCTTCTGTGTTGGTTTGGCCATCAAACACAGAGCCTTCCACTACAGTAAGCTCCCGCTCAGCATCCAGCAGGACTGACCTTTCCCACGCCCATGGCGAGGTCCATGTTCACTACGAACACCATCTTGAACGCCAGGTCATCATCGCCCTCCTCCTGGGAGACCAAACAGACACAAGAGGGGAGGAGAAGGGCTCAGCAGCGGTTGGAGCCGGCCCAGTGTTACCCGTGCCACATGGTGAACCTGCGGGGACTAAGGCTATGGTAAGGGCACCTCGTTCTCCAGCTTGTTGAAGTAGTACATGGCTGCCTCCTCGGCAGACACGTTTCTGGTGTGCAGAAGGGCCTAGGAAGAAGAAAACACATTCAAGTTAAACCCATCTACAGCACAATGAGAAGAACAGGTATGGGAAGAAGCCACTGGCCCGCTGGGATTACAATCGCCTGGCCTGGTAAATAAACACTTTTTTTCAGTTTTAAATGCGTTTTTGCATGGCAAATCTTTGCAGATGAAAACACCAATACTTTGTAATAAAACGCTACCGTCAAAGGTGCCTGCCCATTTATTAAGATTGTAAGGCATTCATTCATGCATCTTTCCCAAAAAAAAACATTTAAATAAAGCCATTTACTCCATGCTATATCTCCAACAGTGAATTGAAACATGTATTATTATTATTAATTTATTATTCCCGTTTTGGAACATTTTATGTAGATGGTCCAATTACAGAATATTATGTCCATGGCCCGGCATTAGGGAGACTAGGATCTGAATCCTCATACCGGGGTCTTCTCACCTGCTTGGCGGCCTCCTCGGGGATGTCCAGTTCCCGGAGCTGCTGCAGGTAGACTGGGTTGACCTCCTGAGCGCCGGCATCAGGGCCTGATGGCTCCAAGGGCTCCATGCTGGGCTGTGGAATACAAAAACAACACATCATTACTTAACGGTAATGACAGCATAAACCAGAAACCAGCAAACACTCAGTATAATAATGCATTTATATCGAATGAAAGTTTTTTAATACAGGTATAGGGCGTACATCTGCCTTAGAGCGGAACATTAAAATACGAACTGACGACTTATGCTTCCTTGAGTTAAATGTAATTACCCAACACGACACATTCAAGCACATCTACTGCAATAGTAACGTTATGTCTCGACTCCCAAGGCCAGAAGTATAGTAGTATAACATAGGACGATACTCAAGATCCACTGGGGCTCAAAACAAGTACATCTTAGTAGTTCACCACCTTTAGCACCTCTGTTTCCTAGCTGATGGGGAGGTAGTGGGAGTAGCGGAGGCTATGCTAGGAGGTAGCGGAGCCTATGCTAGGAGGTAGCGGAGGCTATGCTAGGTAGCGGAGGCTATGCTAGGTAGCGGAGGCTAAGCTAGGTAGCTGAGGCTAAGCTGGGTAGCGGAGGCTATGCTAGGTAGCGGAGGCTATGCTAGGTAGCTGAGGCTATGCTAGGTAGCTGTAGAAATGGAGGTAGATTCTACCTGAGCTAGGCAGCTAACGTGCTAGCAGGAATCCTCCAACACCAAACACAGATCTTCTCAAAGTGCTCCTATGGCGACAGCACGTTCAGATCTCTAAACGAGTACAGTCCACTGGAGGATGACAGTGCTTACTCCATTTTGGCAATCAAATTGTGATTTCCCTACCGGATACCATCATTGTTAGATGCCTAGTAGTTTCCGTTCCGTGCGTCAATGCAGCCCTGAACACATCTCATCGAGACCTAAGTTCCCGACCCAAACGCACATTCGCCACATTAAACACCGATTGAAACAGATTTTGTTTCATGAATACTTTATTACATCGCCTTCGACAAATTTCGCTTTTATTAAACATGTTATATCACTACAGTAACATTATTAAACCATTATGTACAATGATATTAACATAAGGTAAGAAAACTCCTTTAAACTGCTCTTTGCAGAGCCTGCTCTACATAGCTGAATTTATACAGTCTAACAACAGTTAGAATCTTCCCTCAGATGGCCTGCCTCAAAAGTTTTAGGCTTCAGAACTATATGACAGCAAAAAAAAAATTCTACAAAATTAGTTGATGTTTGTTAGATAGGCCTACTGTAGTGATAACCTATTGGTAACATTCAGACATTCTTGGGCTGAGACACCTGTAGAGCATTTGGAGATGCATACGCAACACTAGAGGCTCATTATACATTTATATCATTTTACAAATTTTTACCTTTTTCCCAATCAGGGGTCCTTTGGACATGAATTAGATGGACAGAGATTAAGCCAATCTCTATTTGGTCACTAAAATGTCAAGAGTGCGTCACAGCTTTTGACATCAGGCAGACATACAGGAGGTATGAGCAGGCATACAGAAGGTATAATCAGGCATACAGGAGGTTTGGCAGGCATCAGCTCCACATGTGCTAGACTTCTGTTGGTACGGAACAGTGGATGTTCTCTCATGTCAGCAATTGATCACAATTTCAAATAAGAAAGTGATTTCGAACAGATGTGTTGTGAGATGAACAATAGTACCATTAAACTGGGCTATAACATGCTGCATAACAGCAGTGTTGTCTCCTTGTAATCACAGAAAAAATAACTTAAAATACAAGATACACTCCAGCACATAAAGCAAGAGTTTGGCAATCTTCGGGGAGACGTTTCAAACAAAGCGAGGAACTTCAGAATGTTTTGAAATGGACACAGCGTAAGCAGTACAGCATTTAGAACATTTTCTTCTTTGAAATTGTGAAAAAAAAGGAATGTGAAAATGTTTTTACAAAATTAAAAAGACTCCGATAAAAACAGTTACACAATAAAAACACCTTCATGAAACATTGATTTCCCCTCTAAGATCCTCTCCAGTGATGTTTACCTTTAAGGTAACAAGGACAGAGGCCCACTCAAGGGTCCTCACACAAGGGGTTGAGAACCAGGCACACGCTAGCCAAAGGACCCCGGGTTCAACGACATGTTAAAGGGGCACATTGTTAAAAAAAGAAATTAATGAAAAAATGTACAACGTTTGTGTGTGTGATTTTCCAGCATTTGGCGATGTTTATACCAGCCTGTGTTATTTTAGGAGGACTGGTATGGCTATGGAAATGGTCAATATGGATGAGATAAAAAAAAAAAAAAAAAAAAAAAGAGTACAACCACTTCTACTGAGGTGCCGTAACCCATGGGTTGAGGTAGAGCGGCAATAACACATTGAACTCCTCATTGATGTTAAGGAGCTCGTCTGGTTCACCTACAGAAACTGGTCTTTTTAAATAATAAAATTCTGTTCTCCAATTTGTGTAACCTTGTATAAACAGTAATGGACCAGATGCTTAAATAATATGGCCAAGTTTACTTTCGGGGTGGAAATCAACCCACCATAACATCTCCAAAATATACGGTGTTACAACAGGACAAATTTCATGCCTTCATTGGTTTTCCATGAAGGCATCATGACATCACAGGCTGATTAAAAAGGGGAAGGTGTGTGTTACTGCATCTACACACATCAGGCAGACATCGGAAACCATAAACACACATGCCAAACACAAATACACTAATGCAATGCAAAAGGAGAGGGAATGATTTTTTTCCATCCTACACAAATAAGCACAAAATGTTTGTTACAAATAAAAGAAAGAGTAGTTCTTAATTCAAAATAAATGTATGACCATCACTGAACAGAGGACACACACACACACACACACACACACACACACACACACACACACACACACACACACACACAAACACGCACACAAACACGCACACGCGTGTGTGTGAGAGAGTATGGGGGCGGGGCTAGTATGAGAGCATCAGAGTCCTTAGTGCCGGTCCAACAGTCCCATCCCAGAAAGTCCGTCTGTTGGTGTATCTCTCCTCCCTCTCGGGCTCTCGGCCCCTGCAGATGCACGCTCCTGAGACGGTGGTGAATGGAGGTCCAGGTCCAGATCCTGGAGGGGCTGCAGCTCAGCCCAACGGCTCACAGGTCTGTCACCTTGTTTTCAACCGCTGCAGCGATCTGCTGCAGACGGTAGCCCAGCTGCATCTTCTGGGCCGTGGGGTCTTCCTCCAGGGCCGTGATGATCTGAGGTGGACGTCAACACAGGTCAGAGGAGCACAACCTCCACCAACCAGGGAAAAGGAAGTGTTATAGTGGACACACACACACACACACACACACACAAACACAAACGAGCAGCCCACCTGGTCGTAGTACTTGTTGATGTACTTGTAGAGCTCATGGAGGGCTACAAGGTAATTCAACTCTCCCGAGTAATTCTGTGAGGTGGGGAACCACATGGGCATGAGACTCATTTCATAATAGACTTAGTTCATCATTTCTATGTGTTTCTTTTACGTAGAGACCCTTATGTAAAGACAGTTCTGCTCACCCTGGACAGTTCGGCCAGAGCAGAGTTCATCTCCTGGTCGCTGGCGGAGATGGTCTGCCTGATGTCGGCGTAGTACCTGCGGTGCGGGAACAAAACAGGCAGCCGGTGAACACTGCTGTACTTTGGACTGGGACGACACAAATGCCAATGTAGCTTCATGCAATACGCCCCAAAATAAGTATTCACAAACGGACAAACCTTTCTACCATCTGCTTGTACCGGGGAATGTCTCTGGCATACAGCAGCTTGTTGATGGGTGAATCCTGGTGGTGTGGACGGAGGCCCAGGAGGAGACACAGGAGAGGGAACACAGTGAGAATAAGCACACGGCTTACAACACAACTATGATTCAGTCCAAAGGGGTGAACCCCAGCCCCAGGGGGTCCAGCTCCAGCTCACCCGGCCCAGCTTGTGTTCAGCAACGGTGCAGGAGTCCATGAAGGTCTGTGCGATGACAGAGAGCACCGCGTCCACGTGGTCCGAGGCCTGCACATCAAAGATGAACTGGGGGTTCTTCACGATGTTGATCCAGAAGCGCAGCGGTAGGCTGGAGGGAAAGAGGCAGGCAGGAAGGAAGGTGGTTAACCTGTGATGTATTGAACTGTTTGGTGAAATGCAGAGAGCCTGCAGAGTCCCGGGTTGGTAAAGGTGGTCCCTGTTGGTCTTCCAGATGTGGATGGTCTCAGGTGGGGTGTGTACCTGTTGGCCTTCCAGATGTGGATGGTCTCAGGTGGGGTGTGTACCTGTTGGCCTTCCAGATGTGGATGGTCTCAGGTGGGGTGTGTACCTGTTGGCCTTCCAGATGTGGATGGTCTCAGGTGGGGTGTGTACCTGTTGGTCTTCCAGATGTGGATGGTCTCTGGGTCTGTGATGCCGTGGTGGGCCGCCTGGTCGTCCAGCAGGTCAAAGAAGTACTTGACGGCGAGCGGGACAGGCCGGCTGGTGCTCAGGATCACGGTGAACAGGTCGTCCACAAACTTCTGAAGCGTTCCCTGTGAGACCGCGGGACAAAGCGCAGATTCAGATGATCTGGGTTTGGTTTTGGTTTGCCACTTGGATCAGGAAAAGATGATTGGTGATTGGTTTATATGTCTGTGGGTGTAGGTCTTACGCGCATACCAAAGTTTGATTGACACATTTAAAGCCAATCGTTTGGGAGAATCTTAGACAATAGACACGGTGGCCGGGCTACCCCGACTGCTCACAGTAAGCCGGAAGGCTGGGTTGATCTATTCACGGTATTCCGGACAGGTAAGAAGGAGAAGAAAAAAACATTTTGTGTTTGTGTCCCTTCGAAAATCAACAGCCCATGAGAGCAGCCCGTAAAGTGGCCCAGTAAACCCTACATGGCCCAGTAAAGCCTACACGGCCCAGTAAAGCCAACCTTCATGGCTCAGTAAAGCCTACATGCCCCAGTAAAGCCAACCTTCATGGACCAGTAAAGCCTACATGGCCCAGTAAAGTCAAACTTCATGGCCCAGCAAAGCCAACCTTCATGGCCCAGTAAAGCCTACATGGCCCAGTAAAGCCTACCTTCATGGCCCAGTAAAGCCTACATGTCCCAGTAAAGCCAACCTTCATGGCCCAGTGAAGCCTACCTTCATGGCCCAGTAAAGCCTACCTTCATGGCCCAGTAAAGCCTACCTTCATGGCCCAGTGAAGCCTACGCGGCCCAGTGATGCCTACCTTCACGGCCCAGTAAAGCCTACCTTCACGGCCCAGTGAAGCCTACCTTCACGGCCCAGTGAAGCCTACCTTCACGGCCCAGTGAAGCCTACCTTCCCGGCCCAGTGAAGCCTACCTTCATGGCCCGGTAAAGCCTACCTTCATGGCCCGGTGAAGGCTACCTTCCCGGCCCGGTGAAGCCTACCTTCCCGGCCCGGTGCAGCCTACCTTCCCGGCCCGGTGAAGCCTACCTTCCCGGCCCGGTGAAGCCTACCTTCACGGCCCGGTGAGGCCTACCTTCACGGCCCAGTGAGGCCTACCTTCCCGGCCCAGTGAGGCCTACCTTCCCGGCCCAGTGAGGCCTACTTTTGCGGCCCAGTGAAGCCTACCTTCACGGCCCAGTGAGGCCTACCTTCACGGCCCAGTGAGGCCTACTTTCACGGCCCAGTGAAGCCTACCTTCACGGCCCAGTGAAGCCTACCTTCCCGGCCCAGTGAAGCCTACCTTCCCGGCCCAGTGAAGCCTACGCGGCCCAGTGAAGCCTGCCTTCCCGGCCCAGTGAAGCCTACCTTCCCGGCCCAGTGAAGCCTACCTTCCCGGCCCAGTGAAGCCTACCTTCCCGGCCCAGTGAAGCCTACCTTCCCGGCCCAGTGAAGCCTACCTTCCCGGCCCAGTGAAGCCTACCTTCCCGGCCCAGTGAAGCCTACCTTCCCGGCCCAGTGAAGCCTACCTTCCCGGCCCAGTGAAGCCTACCTTCCCGGCCCAGTGAAGCCTGCCTTCCCGGCCCAGTGAAGCCTGCCTTCGCGGCCCAGTGAAGCCTGCCTTCGCGGCCCAGTGAAGCCCGCCTTCGCGGCCCAGTGAAGCCTACCTTCCCGGCCCAGTGAAGCCCACCTTCCCGGCCCAGTGAAGCCCACCTTCCCGGCCCAGTGAAGCCTACCCGGCCCAGTGAAGCCCGCCTTCCCGGCCCAGTGAAGCCCGCCTTCCCGGCCCAGTGAAGCCCGCCTTCCCGGCCCAGTGAGGCCCACCTTCCCGGCCCAGTGAAGCCCACCTTCCCGGCCCAGTGAAGCCTACCTTCCCGGCCCAGTGAAGCCTACCTTCCCGGCCCAGTGAAGCCTACCTTCCCGGCCCAGTGAAGCCTACCTTCCCGGCCCAGTGAAGCCTACCTTCCCGGCCCAGTGAAGCCTACCTTCCCGGCCCAGTGAAGCCTACCTTCCCGGCCCAGTGAAGCCTACCTTCCCGGCCCAGTGAGGCCTACCTTCACGGCCCAGTGAGGCCTACCTTCCTGGCCCAGTGAAGCCTACCTTCCCGGCCCAGTGAAGCCTGCCTTCCCGGCCCAGTGAAGCCTGCCTTCCCGGCCCAGTGAAGCCTGCCTTCCCGGCCCAGTGAAGCCTGCCTTCCCGGCCCAGTGAAGCCTACCTTCCCGGCCCAGTGAAGCCTGCCTTCCCGGCCCAGTGAAGCCTGCCTTCCCGGCCCAGTGAAGCCTACCTTCCCGGCCCAGTGAAGCCTACCTTCACGGCCCAGTGAAGCCTACCTTCCCGGCCCAGTGAAGTCTACCTTCACGGCCCAGTGAAGCCTGCCTTCGCGGCCCAGTGAAGCCTGCCTTCGCGGCCCAGTGAAGCCTACCTTCCCGGCCCAGTGAAGCCTACCCCCCCGGCCCGGTGAGGCCTACCTTCCCGGCCCGGTGAGGCCTACCTTCCCGGCCCAGTGAGGCCTACCCTCCCGGCCCGGTGAGGCCTACCTTCATGGAGAGCAGGCGGGTCAGGTATATCTCGGGGATGGCCTTGGCCCGCTCCCTCTCCCTCAGGCTGCCCCGCCGGTGCTTTGGCAGCTCTGGCTCCTCGCCCGCCTTCACCAGGTGCCACAGCCGCACCCCCCCCTCGTCTGCATCCTCCAGCATGGGGGTCTCTGGCGGGAAGGTCGACAAGCATCACACACCCAGCGTCGCTCCACTCAACACTGTATGATTGTGTTGGTATTAGAGATGGGCGATATGGCCTAAAATCCATATTGCGATATACATTGCAGCCTCTTGCGATAACGATATATATCACGATATATAATCATAAAATAACCGTTTCAGAACAGGTTACATAGACCCTAAGGTAAGCCAAACTGCTAAATGTATTTTAAAAAAGAGAAATATAGTATGTCATTTCGAGAACATTTATTGTGAAACACTGTAATCATACAACATAATGTTGCAGATAAATAAAATTAGTATTGGGTTTCTTTTCTTTAGTGCAAACCATTCTGAAAGGCACTACACTTAGTTTAAGTCCTTGGTTCTTAAATGCCACCCAAGATGCAGAGAACAGGAAAAACTGGTGTCTTTTTAGATAAGGAACAGACACTGTACTGACAATTAGGGATGGGCATGATTAATTGATGATCAATCATTGATAAGATTTTTGTAGATTACGTGATATTTTTAACCATCAAAAGGAGGTTGACCCAGCCGGAGAGGTGGTCTCGGAGACGTTGCTCAACATGGAGCAAAGAGGAGACGGAACGTCTTTTGGATATTTGGGTCCGATATCCAAAAGACATTCCGTCTCCTCTTTGCTCCCTGTTGAGCCACCACCCGACGGTCCGACAAAAGCAAGTAAAAAGTATGCTGGAAAACATAACTTAAAAATGCAGATGCATTTAACACATTCCGAGTCAGGATGAGGGAGAAGGAGTTGGACCAGTCCGCAGATCAATGTATATCACGCTGGATATCCATGATTGTTTACTTTCACCGGTGCTTCCCCCCCCCTTTTTCTTTAACGCTTTACAACGCCCCAGACCTTTTTGTCCAATGATTTAACCCATTCAGACCGGATCACGCATCTGTGCGTGTTTACCATTAACCCATTTGTACCGGCTGCGCGGAGCAACATTGTATCTACTAGATACAATGTTGCGCCGCACAGCAGCCGGTACAAATGGGTTAACGTTCTTTGCACACATGCAGGTTTGTTGACGAATTCTGGCACTGTTGCGAAAATTGCAATGTGAAAAGGAATTGCACCAAACCAAAAATTAAACATTGTATTTTGCGTCATCAACATGCATTATCGCGATAGAGCGATAGAATTAAAATCTCTATCGTAGGCCATTTTTGTATCGTTTATATCGTTTATCGTTTATATCGCGCATTACTAGTTGGTATATGTTATTTTCAATTCAGCCATTAATGATGTGTCATCATGGGGGGGCCCAGGTAGAAGACTGAGCTAGTGAAGATAAGTCTACTCGACGTGCCCTGGTACATTAAAGCATAGACCTATACACACACAGAAGACGCATTGACTGCTGTGCCTGGTGCTTGGCTACGTCAACATGAAGTAAATAACCCCACAGACTGTGGCTGGAGGAGGTCTGTTCAGAGGGTATGGCCTCCGCAGGGGACCCGTTACTATCACAGAGATCACACGGCCCTCCTGGGGACCTACTCTCTCCCGCCACGTAGTCATGGTTGTCGTGGTGAATGTGTTTGGTGTGGCGTGGAACCAGCACCACAGTCGCACCGTCCGGGACCTGATGAGCAGACAACAACAAAACTAGCATTACAACTACACACCAAATGAGACAAAAGTGCATTGTGTGTTAAGTGTACACTTGTGCATGTATGGGCAGTACATTACATTGATGCACACAGACCTTGTAGTGTTGGAGTGTGTTCAGGCGTTTCCAGTTGCCCTGGACAACGGATGTGAGGTCCTCGTCCGACAGGATCAGGTGACCGGCCACACCAGACCGCCATTCTGAAACCAACAAGTCTGATGAGCTGGGACCAGTGAGTGAGTGAGGTGAGGTGGAGTGAGGTGAGGTGAGGTGAGGTGGAGTGAGGTGAGGTGGAGTGAGGTGAGGTGGAGTGAGGTGAGGTGAGGTGAGGTGAGGTGAGGTGAGGTGGAGTGAGGTGAGGTGAGGTGAGGTGAGGTGAGGTGAGGTGGAGTGAGGTGAGGTGAGGTGAGGTGAGGTGAGGTGAGGTGAGGTGAGGTGGAGTGAGGTGAGGTGGAGGTGAGGTGAGGTGGAGTGAGGTGAGGTGAGGTGAGGTGGAGTGAGGTGAGGTGGAGGTGAGGTGAGGTGGAGTGAGGTGAGGTGAGGTGAGGTGGAGTGAGGTGAGGTGGAGTGAGGTGAGGTGAGGTGAGGTGGAGTGAGGTGAGGTGAGGTGAGGTGGAGTGAGGTGAGGTGGAGTGAGGTGAGGTGAGGTGAGGTGAGGTGAGGTGAGGTGAGGTGGAGTGAGGTGGAGTGAGGTGAGGTGGAGGTGAGGTGAGGTGGAGTGAGGTGAGGTGAGGTGAGGTGGAGTGAGGTGAGGTGGAGGTGAGGTGAGGTGGAGTGAGGTGAGGTGAGGTGAGGTGGAGTGAGGTGAGGTGGAGTGAGGTGAGGTGAGGTGAGGTGGAGTGAGGTGAGGTGAGGTGAGGTGGAGTGAGGTGAGGTGGAGTGAGGTGAGGTGAGGTGAGGTGGAGTGAGGTGAGGTGAGGTGAGGTGGAGTGAGGTGAGGTGGAGTGAGGTGAGGTGAGGTGAGGTGAGGTGAGGTGGAGTGAGGTGGAGTGAGGTGGAGTGAGGTGAGGTGGAGTGAGGTGAGGTGGAGTGAGGTGAGGTGAGGTGAGGTGAGGTGAGGTGGAGTGAGGTGAGGTGAGGTGAGGTGGAGTGAGGTGAGGTGAGGTGAGGTGAGGTGAGGTGGAGTGAGGTGAGGTGAGGTGAGGTGAGGTGGAGTGAGGTGGAGTGAGGTGAGGTGGAGGTGAGGTGAGGTGAGGTGAGGTGGAGTGAGGTGAGGTGAGGTGAGGTGGAGTGAGGTGAGGTGGAGGTGAGGTGAGGTGAGGTGAGGTGGAGTGAGGTGAGGTGGAGTGAGGTGAGGTGGAGTGAGGTGGAGTGAGGTGAGGTGAGGTGAGGTGGAGTGAGGTGAGGTGAGGTGGAGTGAGGTGAGGTGGAGTGAGGTGAGGTGAGGTGAGGTGGAGTGAGGTGAGGTGAGGTGAGGTGGAGTGAGGTGAGGTGAGGTGAGGTGGTGTGAGGTGAGGTGGAGGTGAGGTGGAGTGAGGTGAGGTGGAGTGAGGTGAGGTGAGGTGAGGTGGAGTGAGGTGAGGTGGAGTGAGGTGAGGTGAGGTGGAGTGAGGTGGAGTGAGGTGAGGTGAGGTGAGGTGAGGTGGAGTGAGGTGAGGTGAGGTGAGGTGGAGTGAGGTGAGGTGAGGTGGAGTGAGGTGAGGTGAGGTGAGGTGGAGTGAGGTGGAGTGAGGTGGAGTGAGGTGAGGTGGAGGTGAGGTGGAGTGAGTTGAGGTGAGGTGGAGGTGAGGTGAGGTGAGGTGAGGTGAGGTGAGGTGGAGTGAGGTGAGGTGGAGTGAGGTGAGGTGGAGTGAGGTGAGGTGGAGGTGAGGTGAGGTGGAGTGAGGTGGAGGTGAGGTGAGGTGAGGTGAGGTGAGGTGGAGTGAGGTGAGGTGGAGTGTGGTGAGGTGAGGTGAGGTGAAGTGAGGTGGAGTGAGGTGGAGTGAGGTGGAGTGAGGTGGAGTGAGGTGAGGTGAGGTGAGGTGAGGTGGAGTGAGGTGGAGTGAGGTGGAGTGAGGTGGAGTGAGGTGAGGTGAGGTGAGGTGAGGTGGAGGTGAGGTGGAGGTGAGGTGGAAGTGAGTGAGTGAGTGAGTGAGTGAGTGGGTGAGTGAGTGGGTGAACTCACCCAGGTCCAGTGAGTCCACATGGGGCCGATGGGAGTAGGTGGTGCCCTTGTAGACCTGCTCCAGGAGCTTCTCCTTCACCTGGCTGATAGTGTCGATGTCCAGCACCTTGGAGGGCAGTGGCTGGCTCTCGTTCACCCCTCCACCCTGGGTCAACACGTTGAGATTCTGGGGGGAGACGAAGCAGCCGGTCACAGCCGGTGGTTAGTGCCCTGGCCTCTGAACCAGTCAGGGTTGGGAAAGGGTGACCAAGAGGGTTGTGGTCGTAGTAACCATTGGTTAGGGCTTTGCACTATGGACAAAATCTCCTATCACGATATGGGTCATTTCATATCTCCATAACGATATGTATGACGATATGGGTCATTTCATGTCTCCATAAAGATATGAGTGACAATATGGGTCATTTCATATCTCCATAAAGATATGTATCCCGATATGAGTCAATTCATATCTCTAACGATATGTATGACGATATGGGTCATTTCATATCTCCATAACGATATGAGTGACAATATGAGTCATTTCATATCTTCATAACGATATGTATCACGATATGGGTAATTTCATATCTCCATAAAGATATCTATCACGATATGGGTTATTTTCTGTCAATCCCCAGAATAACCACATGCATCATGACAACTTTTGAATAATCCTAACCCATAAATAGAAATGAAAGGCTTTCTCTTTTCTCCTTTTGCTTGGAAGTGACATTGAGCAGAACTGAATAGCCAGTACTGTTCGTAAATCTCCAAAAGACATCCAATCAACAGCTGAGTACTATGTTACTGGGCGGCTCCACAGCGCCGTTGTTAGCGTGTGAGTTGACGTGCTGATTAGCTGGAATTCAAACACTAACTTTGCGCAAAAAAAAATTGTCTTCTAGAAGGAGGGGGGGTGTGTTACAACCAATAGCAACTTTGTGATTGTTTGTTAGTACCGTCGTTGTGTATGAGCATTTCAACCAGTGGTATTCTACATGAAAGGCTCCACACAAAGTGGAGTTAGACTGAGCTTAACCCCCACTGGGACACGGACATCAGAATGAAGCGCTGCTCAGACACAGCCCCACACATCCACCCACACCGTATAAAGTATAAAATGAGCCGCTACCTCTCTCCGGCTCTTACAGAGATAGATACGGCACCTCTGCGGCAAACACACCGTGGTGCATGCAGAAGAAAGGTCAACCAAAGGGGGAGACCAGTATTCATGTTCCGGAATGAAGAGGTGGTAGAGTTTGGCTGCTGGTTGATATGCAGTGGCTGCTCATGCCAGGTTCATGCCTGATTGGCTGGCAGCAGGCGTTCAGTGTGAGACCTGATGATATTTATCAACGTGTCTCACCAGAGTCTTGTACTCCACGTCCTCCCGCAGCAGTCTGTTGTCGTTTAGCGTGTATTTGGCCTTGCCCGTCACAGCGTCCACAGGCCCCTTGTCCACCTGGTGCTTGATGGCCCGGAACAACATGTAGAGAGACTCACCCGCCGAGTCCTGCACACACACACACACACACACACACACAGCATGTAGAGAGACTCCCCAGCAGAGTCACCAACTAAGGGTAACAAAAGACGGCTCTTTACAAAAACTAAATTAAAAAACTCAAAATCTGTTGACCAACATGACCTCCTTGTTCCCTACTCTGAACTCTATGCTGATGAGGTGAACCCTGTGCATCGTTCCTTTACCCCACAGAACCCACCCTCAGTAAGGCATCGGGCTTGAGTCTGAAGAACCCACCCTCAGGAAGGCATAAGGCCTGAGTCTGAAGAACCCACCCTCAGGAAGGCATCAGGCCTGAGTCTGAAGAACCCACCCTCAGGAAGGCATCAGGCCTGAGTCTGAAGAACCCACCCTCAGGAAGGCATCAGGCCTGAGTCTGAAGAACCCACCCTCAGGAAGGCATAAGGCCTGAGTCTGAAGAACCCACCCTCAGGAAGGCATCAGGCCTGAGTCTGAAGAACCCACCCTCAGGAAGGCATCAGGCCTGAGTCTGAAGAACCCACCCTCAGGAAGGCATAAGGCCTGAGTCTGAAGAACCCACCCTCAGGAAGGCATCAGGCCTGAGTCTGAAGAACCCACCCTCAGGAAGGCATCAGGCCTGAGTCTGAAGAACCCACCCTCAGGAAGGCATCAGGCCTGAGTCTGAAGAACCCACCCTCAGGAAGGCATCAGGCCTGAGTCTGAAGAACCCACCCTCAGGAAGGCATCACGCCTGAGTCTGAAGAACCCACCCTCAGGAAGGCATCAGGCCTGAGTCTGAAGAACCCACCCTCAGGAAGGCATAAGGCCTGAGTCTGAAGAACCCACCCTCAGGAAGGCATCAGGCCTGAGTCTGAAGAACTCACCCTCAGGAAGGCATACAGGCAGATTGACATCCAGTTGGTCAGCAACTTCTCCACCACTGTCTCCGTTCTAACATGAGGGGAGAGAGAAGCAAACTGTTTAAGTTTGGCCGGAGCAAATCAAATAGTACAGTAAATGTTTTAGTGTGTTATATCCTGAGGCCTGCTGCTGGCCCAAGAAGCAAAATGATTCTTTACCAATACGGCCTGCAACTTTTAATGGTGTAGAATAGTCATTATTATAATAAACTCAAAATTGTTGAGACCTACCTTCACAATCACTGATTACTACGTAATTACAATGTTCTCTAATAGAAAACGCATAAACAGTTCCATTTAATGAACTGCTTATTTGGACAATTGTAAAAGCTTGATCACATTGTTAAAGCCATACATCATTATGTAAACATGAAACTACCAAGACAGCCCTGCAGGCCCCCGCTAACAAGGTTTCCTCCCAGCTCCTTTAAATCAAGTCGGAAGACTTTTCTGTTTCCCATTTAACCTTCATTCAACCGTCATTTCTATTTTATTAAAATGTTATATTTCTATTCATATTTTTTTTTTCACATTTTTTACGTGTATTCTATACTTGATGTATTTTAATCCTGCTGTATTTCATGACCATGTAAAGTACTTTGAGTGGCCTTGTGTCTGAATAGTGCTATATAAATAAACTTGCCTTACCATCTGTTAGGATGCATTTTAAAAGGCCACAGGACACACACACACACACACCTGCGCAGCATGAGTTTGGGGTTCTTGGCCACGTATTGCTCCACCAGGTCGTTGAGCAGGGTCTTCAGGATGTCCGTGAAGTACTCCAGCTTGCCGTGCAGAGCCACGGTGAGCAGGGAGGCCACATAGGCGCGGTCCCTGGGAGAGAAGGTCCTCTGGCCCTCCAGGGTGTGGATGAACTGGTGAGAGTGGAGAAAAAAAACCATATCATTCAGGACGTAGAAACAGGATCATTGGTACAGCATGCGGCTGCATTCTTAGACAGAGTCCTATCTCCCGTGCAGAGGAGCGCAACGTGAAGCGTTCCGTATCCTTATGCTATCCTTCATTCTGGAAAAGAAGCAGGGCACGGTCGGCATGGCGACGGAGTGACAGCTCAACGTGGCGTACCTTGGTGAGGAAGAGCTTGCTGTTGAGGAGGTTGGACAGCTGCACCAGGCCCTGCTCCACCGTCTGCCTCCGGCACTCCTGCACGTCCAGGTCGCGCCTCAGTGGCGACTCCCGGTGTCCGGGGAAGAAGATGCGCTCGGCATACTTCTTGTAGTCCAGGAAGGGGATGCCCGAGCCCACCAGGTCGCTGGACATGTCCATCATCTCCGTCATGAGATCTGGAGGAGCAGGGGAAAGAGGGGGCTGGTTAGAAGGAATCACGTTCAACTATCTGTAAAGCATTTACCCAGCCAGAGAGAGGACTTCAGAAAGGATGAAGTCTAAAGTGAACGGGACAATGTAAGGATGAGCAGGCTGGTGTATATTTGTATTGGTCAGTGAAGAGAGGCTTCCATTAAATGGCCTTCTCCCTGTACAGTCACCTCTTCCTCATCATTTCAGCTAGAAGGTCTCACTTGATCACACATGAATGGTCTCAGTGGTCTGATCGTCAAGGACGATATAGAGGACTATACCAGGCCCTGCGGACTGACCCTGCACAGGGGCGTGTGGGTTTACGTGTTCCCCGGTTCAGCCAATGAGGGGCCTGGCAGCCTCAGGCGTCCTCACCTGTGAACTCCTTCTTGCAGCGGTCCCTCACGCTGGTCTCCAGGTTCTCCAGCTGGATCTGGACCTTCTTGTAGTCCCTCAGGGCCTGCTTGCTTTTCCTCCTGGACACGCCAGCGGGGAGAGAAACCGCTGCAGATCAGGAAACTACCATCTTTTAAACACGTTTTATAGAGTTTTCACAAGTGGATAACATGATGGATACAGAATAGAAATAATAAAGTGATATATTTAACATTTATTGAACCATTTGAGGCCAAGGCCAGCCTTGGAGGATTTCCAATAAACCAATTTGTTGTTGTGCCCTTCTTACTTGCTGCAAATAAATTGTCATCATTCAAAGATCCTTTTAATCACATCTTCAATGATCCGAAGATACATTTTATGATCGCTATTGGGAATTCCATATTCAAAACATTCCTTACAACCTTGTTAACATTTTCCCAATGTAAACATATCTTAGAACCATTCACACCAACATGTGGAAGATGTTCCTCCATGTCCATGAAACCTGAGAGACACAAACCTGTAGATGAGCACTATGATGAAGACGATGAGGGCCACGATAGAGGCCCCCACGCCCACTCCAATCCGCGCCTCCATGGGGAAGGTGGCCAGGCTCATGGTGTCGTATTGGACCTTGCCCAGAGTGAAGTTGAGGTTGCCCATCTGGACCTGAAACACACCTTGTTCAAATCAGAGACGGTTTCTGTAGTTTCAACACCAAGCAAAAATCAAACCAAAAGCAAATGAGTTCACGGTTCCCCACTTTAAAAGCGGGCATGGGTCTATTCCATCATAGTGCAACTCCATTGACCGTGTGAACGTGTGAACGGTATTCCAGTCTCCCACGTGTTTCCAAGGGACCTTTACTGGACGAAATGTTGATAAAGAAAGGTCCCTGGCCCCAGGCTGCAGCAGCTGCTTCCTGTGTGGGCTGCACCTTTGGGCGGGCCCCGTACTAGGGCCCCCGGGTTAGGGCCACAGCAGGTAGAGCTCACCGTGAAGTCTGGCAGGCTGTCGGAGCCCTCGCGCTTCTTGCCGTGGGGTCCCGGGCCGGGCTGCTGGGGCGGGGGTTCGCAGTACAGGTGGTTCCTGGTGAGGGTCTTGACTGCACACACCCCCTCGCCTACCAGGACCACCACCTCCTCCTTGGTGATGGCCAGGTCCAAGTTCTCGCCCTGGGCAAGGAGAGCAGAGGGAGAAAGAGTCATTTATATTACACTTGATCCTAGGAGCTCACAAGACCAGGGACAACACGTCCTTTCATTTTTAACTGGAACCCTCCCACACTCACCTCCAGCTGGATGAAGCTGCCAGGGTTATAGCGGTAGGCCTTGAGGGGCTCTTGCTGGTTGAGGCGGTGCAGCAGGGGGTTGGGCTGGTAGAGGAAGGCCTCGGTGCTGAGGAGGCTGAAGGGGAAGCGCAGGTTGTCCAGCAGGAACTCCACGGTGACCTCTGACCTCCACACCGACTCGTCCACTGCCGGCGAGCGGCACAGGATCAGGGAGGAGGAGTTGACCTCACAGCGCTCCGTGAACTACAGGAGAGACCAGTCACTAAACGCCAAATCCCAACACTTTATGGGCTCCAGTGGGCTTTTGGAAAGAGGCATCAATATAACGTTTGACCAGAGGTGGCGCTGTTTCTACAGTAGTACAGGTCCAATAACCTGTAGATAAAAACTGTCTCTTAACATCGTAATAAAACCAATTGACGTGGGCCTCACACACACCCCCACACACACCTGTTTGACATAGCAGAGGGGGTCGCTGGAACAGAGCGGGTCTGCTACCATTCTGATCAGCCTCTTGAGTGGGCCTCCTTCTCTTCGCGACTCCCCCCCCCCTTCACTCATCCTCCTCCTCCTCCTCCTCCTCTGGGTCTGGCTGATGGTCACCACCATGCGAGGCTCCTGCACCACGTCCAGGCTGTGGCCCCACACATAGATGAGGCGTCCTCCACTGGGCCACACAGACAGAGAAGGATTCATTCATTCATTGCACTTTCAAATGACCCAAAGCGCTTTACATAGCAGGATGTGTTTGTGTTGGCGTGGGAGAGACCGGGGAGGAATAGGGGACCATGGCAGTGCATGGTGGGATGTGGCCCGGACCCTCCTCTATGATGAGGGGAGACACCGGGGTTAGCCCTCTGCTCTAGTGATGAGTGGTACAGACACCGGGGTTAGCCCCCTACTCTATGATGAGCAGAGACACCGGGGTTAGCCCCCTACTCTATGATGAGTAGAGACACCGGGGTTAGCCCCCTACTCTATGATGAGCAGAGACACCGGGGTTAGCCCCCTACTCTATGATGAGTAGAGACACCGGGGTTAGCCCCCTACTCTATGATGAGTAGAGACACCGGGGTTAGCCCCCTACTCTATGATGAGTAGAGACACCGGGGTTAGCCCCCTGCTCTAGTGATGAGTAGAGACACCGGGGTTAGCCCCCTACTCTATGATGAGTAGAGACACCGGGGTTAGCCCCCTACTCTATGATGAGGGGAGACACCGGGGTTAGCCCCCTACTCTATGATGAGGGGAGACACCGGGGTTAGCCCCCTACTCTATGATGAGTAGAGACACCGGGGTTAGCCCCCTACTCTATGATGAGGGGAGACACCGGGGTTAGCCCCCTACTCTATGATGAGGGGAGACACCGGGGTTAGCCCCCTACTCTATGATGAGGGGAGACACCGGGGTTAGCCCCCTACTCTATGATGAGGGGAGACACCGGGGTTAGCCCCCTACTCTATGATGAGGGGAGACACCGGGGTTAGCCCCCTACTCTATGATGAGGGGAGACACCGGGGTTGGCCCCCTACTCTATGATGAGCGGAGACACCGGGGTTAGCCCCCTACTCTATGATGAGGGGAGACACCGGGGTTAGCCCCCTACTCTATGATGAGGGGAGACACCGGGGTTAGATTTTCTTTCCCTACATCTCTGTATCGGTTTACGCTGGCCCAATAGCTGCCCATTGGGGCCCCAATAGCTGCCCATTGGGGCCCCAATAGCTGCCCATTGGGGCCCCAATAGCTGCCCATTGGGGCCCCAATAGCTGCCCATTGGGGCCCCAATAGCTGCCCATTGGGGCCCCAATAGCTGCCCATTGGGGCCCCGCTGCCCCTGTTGGGGCCCTGCTCTGTGTTCAGGCTCCAGGGCTCTTCCTAGCCATTCAGAAGGCTGTTCTACGACGTGGCCTCTGAAGCCCTCGAGACTGAACTGGGATCAAGGAACAACGACAATAGCCTGAGCTTAAGGGAGAGGAAAACGCCATGTGTTGTGTTGCCGTCCAACCCTTGTGCGACCAAACACAGGATGTTTGTGGCCCAATGTCCAGAAGTGTGGCAGGAAGGAAAGAGGAGAGCGTCCCCCGGTCTGCGAGGCAGCCGGTGCCGCGGCGCATTTTGGCAAGAGGCTCTACACACACACACACACACACACACACACACACAGGGGCGTACTTCAGGAAGCTGCTGGCGGGGGATGCCCGGGTGATGTTGGGGTTGGCGGTGTAGTGATAGGGGCTGCTGTGCAGGTGGCGCTGGCTGGGCCCGTAGTGCAGGGTGACGCGCTGCTCCCCGCTCCGGTTGCTGGCGCCCGTCACACACACCACGCTGGCGTCCTTCACCTCAGACGCACTGGGAGGCCGGGGGGGAGAGGGGAAGGAGAAGGAGAGAAAGGAAGGGAGAGCGGGAGGTTGGGTTGAGGAGAAAGGAGCCACAAAAGAAGAACTTGTGATCGCTGAAGTCTAAACAGGCGTTTGAATGGTCAATTTGAAGCCCTGCTGTTCACAACGTGCATGCAGGGTTGTCAGTGAGCGCGTGCGCTGGGCTGACGGCCTGTGGCGCTCACATGCTGCAGGGCACCCCGCCCACGGTGATGGTCAGGCCTGAGGCCCGTCCGGTCAGCAGGTGGCGCCCCGTGATGGTCAGCGCTGTCCCCCCTGCTTTGGGCCCCCTCTCTGGGGAAACGCCCATCACAAAGGGGTCCTGGGAGGGGCAGAGTTCAGGGTCGTTATTTGATAATAGTTAATAGCTCAGATTGTTATCAAAACCAACAATTGAAGCAGGGTCAAGCAGGGTCCATTTGGTCCAGCAGTGAACATAAGGGTTCCTGTGGTCTGAGTAGATTGAAAGGGCGTGGTCATTTGTAAAGGACATCTTTAGCGCTGCATATAACTGCATGTGGGCATTGTGTGTGGCTCATCACCTGGTAGCTGAACATCTGGCTGGATAGGCCTCGCTCTCCTCCGCTGACCTCCACTGACACCTGGCCTACCTTCTCCCCCCCACTGGCCTGGGTTTTGCACACGATCCTTGAGAGCAGACAGAGTGTGTTCCGTCAGTGGACTGGGTCATGTTCTCAATAATGCCCCCTGTATGTTCAGCAATTCATTCATGACATGCTAACCTTTCTGCAGCTTTGACGCAGCACACATAGTTTTAGATTCTCTCTAGAGCACAAAATAAATCTAATGAATTTTGCAATTAATCAACTTCCATGAAAGTAATTAAAAGTTCAACAAATACATTACAAATTTAAAAAAGGGTAGTCCGACTTTTTTTTTTTTTTTAAATATTCTTACAGCCCACCAACCCACACATCCAGAGCCAGGCTAGTCTCCGGCCAGGCTAGTCTCCGGCCAGGCTAGTCTCCGGCCTACCTGGTTGAGATCTGGTAGAGTCCGGGGATGACGGTGCAGGGCACGCTGACCACCCTGACGGTGTGGAGGACGTCCTCTGCCTTCTGACCCAGGTTGGAGCCCCAGATGGTGACCTGTGTGCCGCCCTCCAGCAGGCCAGACAGCGGCTCGATCTGAGGGCCGGAGTGCAGGAATAAGGCTTTAAAACAGCTCTGGACAGCTGCTGAATTACATTATCACACCAGCCTGTAATATAGGCATGTAACATTGGATTGATCTTCTTTTGATGTTTTGACGACTCTAGGCAATGCCACAGAGTAGAGCTACGGCCATAGCGATTCCCCAGAAGACAGACCGTGCCATACGGGCAACCGGCCAGCAGATGGCAAACAAGTGCAAATATAGTTAGCAACATGTTTCTCCTGCTGTTGGACTAGCTGTACAGTGATTAAACCATTCCTTCAGGGGGCAGAGTAATGATCAAAGCGCTGCCTGTGGGACGTGTGTAGTGGTGCTCAGTGCTGCGTCTGGTTCAGCCAGTGTGCATGCGTGCGTGCGTGCGTGTGTGCGTCTGTGCATGCGTGCATGCGCGTGCAGACTCACGTTGTGTATGAGCGGGGCGGGGCACGTCTGCTGGATGGCCTCGCTGCCGCACGACTCGGAGTAGAGGCAGCTGGCCCGGCGGCCGCCGCACCACACGCAGTCGTACTTCCTGTCCACCGTGTGGCACCGGCTGCAATCGGCCCGGCCCGCCGAGCAGTTGTAAAGCGTGACTGAGGGCATAGAGTGGCTGTGGTTAGACAACGCTGGTCTCTCTGTGATGGTTACACTGCAGGGTTAGACAACGCTGGTCTCTCTGTGATGGTTACACTGCAGGGTTAGACAACGCTGGTCTCTCTGTGATGGTTACACTGCAGGGTTAGACAACGCTGGTCTCTCTGTGATGGTTACACTGCAGGGTTAGACAACGCTGGTCTCTCTGTGATGGTTACACTGCAGGGTTAGACAACGCTGGTCTCTCTGTGATGGTTACACTGCAGGGTTAGACAACGCTGGTCTCTCTGTGATGGTTACACTGCAGGGTTAGCCAACGCTGGTCTCTCTGTGATGGTTACACTGCAGGGTTAGACAACGCTGGTCTCTCTGTGATGGTTACACTGAAGGGTTAGACAACGCTGGTCTCTCTGTGATGGTTACACTGCAGGGTTAGACAACGCTGGTCTCTCTGTGATGGTTACGCTGCAGGGTTAGACAACGCTGGTCTCTCTGTGATGGTTACGCTGCAGGGTTAGACAACGCTGGTCTCTCTGTGATGGTTACACTGCAGGGTTAGACAACGCTGGTCTCTCTGTGATGGTTACACTGAAGGGTTAGACAACGCTGGTCTCTCTGTGATGGTTACACTGCAGGGTTAGACAACGCTGGTCTCTCTGTGATGGTTACACTGCAGGGTTAGACAACGCTGGTCTCTCTGTGATGGTTACACTGCAGGGTTAGACAACGCTGGTCTCTCTGTGATGGTTACACTGCAGGGTTAGACAACGCTGGTCTCTCTGTGATGGTTACGCTGAAGGGTTAGACAACGCTGGTCTCTCTGTGATGGTTACACTGCAGGGTTAGACAACGCTGGTCTCTCTGTGATGGTTACACTGCAGGGTTAGACAACGCTGGTCTCTCTGTGATGGTTACGCTGAAGGGTTAGACAACGCTGGTCTCTCTCTGATGGTTACACTGCAGGGTTAGACAACGCTGGTCTCTCTATGATGGTTACACTGCAGGGTTAGACAACGCTGGTCTCTCTGTGATGGTTACACTGCAGGGTTAGACAATGCTGGTCTCTCTGTGATGGTTACACTGCAGGGTTAGACAACGCTTAGCCAGTAAAGTGTCTTTTGGGGAGGGAGGGAGGGAGGGGAAAGACAGACAGACAGAACGAGACAGAAAGAGACAGAGAAACGGACTGAGACAGAGAGAAAGAGACAGACAGATACAGAGAGAGAGACAGACAGAGAGAGAGAGAGACAGAGACAGAGAGGGGGACCTAATCTGGGTGCGATAGCTTTCCTGATTGTTGTGTGTCTGGGTGGGTGTATATTTTTTTGGTCTATTTGTTATGAGAAAACCCCTCGGTGGGACTTAGTGGTGAAACACATACAAAGTCCATCTTTGTCCGGCTTACCACGTAGATACGGAGCGCTGTCCACATGGAAGGTGTCCCTTCTCTTGACGTACACTAGAGCGTTGTACTCCTCCTCCAACGACGTGTAGGAATACTGAGGAAGAAACCACATGTTAGTCACCTCCCCATACCAGGAGGATCTTCCGCTATTTGATACTGTTTTATTGAGATTTATTATTTTTAAGATTTTCCGATGACATTTAGTAGCCAAGTCTTTTATTGAGAGCCTGACTGTCAAATGTAAATTTCCGGTTTCCATCAATTCATCAAATTTGTCACCAGAAGTTGAACTTAAAAAAAGCACAAAATTACCCTCAAATCAAAAGTTAGAAGTCATATTCAAACAAAAATGAAATACAAATAATATACAAAACAACAATATTAAAATGAATAGATTAATTCCAAGTATTCAAAGTAAAGAGAAGCGCTCCACCCTGATCCAGGGTGGAGCGTGCTGTCCCCGGGGTCAGGGTGGAGCGTGCTGACCTTGTGCTGCTGACAGGTGATGTAGAACATGGAGGAGTTGAACTCATCCGTCTCCACGTAGGCGTCCACCACCACCGTCCGGCCCTCGATCACCAGCACACACTGGTAGTCCTTGTCCTGCACGCACAAAACCACCCTCAGGGAACACACACACTACGCCCCGATGATACAATTCATATATCCTGTTAACAGAATTGTGTGTCTGTCACTCTTGTCACTGTAGTGGTGTGTGTGTCTGTCACTCTTGTCACTGTAGTGGTGTGTGTGTCTGTCACTCTTGTCACTGTAGTGGTGTGTGTGTCTGTCACTCTTGTCACTGTAGTGGTGTGTGTGTCTGTCACTCTTGTCATTGTAGTGGTGTGTGTGTCTGTCACTCTTGTCATTGTAGTGGTGTGTGTGTCTGTCACTCTTGTCACTGTAGTGGTGTGTGTGTCTGTCACTCTTGTCACTGTAGTGGTGTGTGTGTCTGTCACTCTTGTCATTGTAGTGGTGTGTGTGTCTGTCACTCTTGTCATTGTAGTGGTGTGTGTGTCTGTCACTCTTGTCACTGTAGTGGTGTGTGTGTCTGTCACTCTTGTCACTGTAGTGGTGTGTGTGTCTGTCACTCTTGTCATTGTAGTGGTGTGTGTGTCTGTCACTCTTGTCATTGTAGTGGTGTGTGTGTCTGTCACTCTTGTCACTGTAGTGGTGTGTGTGTCTGTCACTCTTGTCACTGTAGTGGTGTGTGTGTCTACCTGGTAGAGGTGCAGGTTGCGGGCGACCAGTGTGATCTTCCTCTCCACCTGGACAGGAAGCAGCGATGAGCCCTGGACCTTCTCCACACACGGGCAGGCGGAGGAGCCCACGCTGACGTAGGAGCCCTCGTCCCCCTGCGCGCACACACACACACACACACACACACACACACACACACACACACACACGATGAACCCAGCCTTCAGAATGCAGAATCCGAACCCTTAGAGCCGTGATAGCCAACAACATGAAGCCAGTGCAGTGGTGAACCACATCAGAGGTTGTGTTGGTGATCTATAGCAGACACACAAAAAGATCCCAAATGAAAGAGAAAGCCAAGGGGACGAGGGGAGGGCCCCAACACAGGGATGAAGGAGCGGCGGAGGAAGAGGAAGGAGGACGAGGAGCATCGGGCTGAACTCACCGGTAGGAAGCCATCGCTCACATCATACTGGTAGTCGGGCTCCGAGTCCGTGTCCATCAGGCGCGGGAAGGAGGCGGCTGGGTCGCGGCCCCCCTCCCCGTCCCCCGACAGCAGGGCGGCGGCCGAGAAGGTGCTGACCGTGTCGTTGTCTCCGGCCACGCCCACGCTGGCGTCCTCCCCCGCCTCTCCCTCTGAAAGCCCATGGTTGCGGTCCTCCTCGTCGTCCTCTTCCTCCGCCCAGGGCAGCAGCGCTGGGGCTCCGTCGGCGGGCGGGGCCCGGAGGGTGGGCGCAGGGGGGCCCTGCCCCGCCCGCTCTTCCTCCTCGACTGCGGCCTCGGGCGGCTCCCCCACGGGGAACGGCGTGGGCAGGGGGCGGAGCCCGGAGAGGCCCCCGGTGACGCGGGCCCCGGGGGCCTCCGTGGGACCGGGGCCCCACGCAGCCTCTGCTGGCGGTGAGCTCGGGGGCCCGCCGGGGGCCGTCTCGGTGGGAGGCCCTTGCTGTGCCTCTTGGGCCGGAGCCGCCCCGGTGACGGGCTCGTGCTCCGTCTCCACGGCGACGGCGGCGGGGCTGGGTGTGGCGGCCGGCCCCTCGCTCCCCTCGCCGGTCGCTACGGCGGCGAGCCCCCGGGTGGCGGTATCTTCCTCCGGCGGGACGAGGGGGGGCTCGGGGCCCCGGGCGGTGAGCGGAGCGGTGGGAACGGGGGGCAAGGGCACGACGGCCGGGGGGGCGGCTGTGGTCTGTGCCGGAGCCCCTGGCTCCAGAGTAGTGGGCGGGGCCGGGGTGGTGGGTCCCAGAGTGGGACCAGTGGTGGTGGGAGGAGCCTGGGTCGCCGTGGTTGGGGCGATGGGGGTGGTCACCGGGCTGCTGGTGGTGGTGGGGGTGGTGGTGGTGGTGGTGGTGGTGGTGGTGGAGGTGGTGGTGGAGGTGGTGGTGCTTGTGGTGGTGGAGGTGGTGGTTGTCGTTGCCGGGACAGCCGGCAGGGTGGGGGAAACAGGAGGGGGTCTGTTTGTGGGCGGAGCTGAGGTAGGAGGTTTAAACTGGGAGAGGAGGAGGTTGAGGAGACGATAGGGGGAGAAGGGATTGGGGGAGGGAGTGGGACAAAAATCAAAGCAAAAGGGCAAAGTAAAATAATGACCAAACGACCCAACTCAAAGGTGGAAATGCAACTCAAAATGCAGCGTTGTATAACACATAAGCCAGCGTCATGGTGTTACTGATTGTGTGTTTTGTTCGGACTGATGTCTGCACATCCTGAAACGTTGAGGGCAATGGATACACAATGGTGGACTCAAATGCTCTCTTGTCAAACCACAAAAAATATGTCCACTAGCCCCAGCCAAACTCCTGTTCTTAAAACACAGGGGGCATCTCAACGGCTCTCAGCTGTAGTTGCTAGCAGCTGCTACCCAGGTCCCACTCACATGCTGGTTGTAGATGACCACACCCTCCTCACAGCTGGACTTGTAGGTGCACAGGTGCTGATGGACGCACCAGTTGCAGCCCCAGCGACTCATTACGCAACCACGGCACCTAGAGGAGAGGGAGTGGTTGGAGATGTCATCCAGTGGGCACAGCAGAGTAATAATGTTCTACTGGAAAGGAGGAGCACATGGAAATAAATAAGAGCCATGGAAGAGGGGGCGGAGGCAGGGAAAGGTTGAGCCAAGGTTGATTAAAACACAGAACGACAGAGACTCCCATAATTACATCTCGGAGCAGAGTATCCTTTAGAGGGACATGTAGACAGGAGGAATTGACCGACTGGACGGAGTGGGAAAGACAGCGATAGAGTGGGTGAAGATGTGACGTTTGACGCCTTGTGAATTAATCCAATAGCAACCATCCCCTGGCGGGCAGAAACAGAGGCAGGACAGAGGTGTAGACAGAGGCAGGACAGAGGTGTAGACAGAGGCAGGATAGAGGTCTAGACAGAGGCAGGACAGAGGTGTAGACGGAGGCAGGACAGAGGTCTAGACAGAGGCAGGACAGAGGTGTAGATGGAGGCAGGACAGAGGTCTAGACAGAGGCAGGACAGAGGTCTAGACAGAGGCAGGACAGATGCAGGACAGAGGTGTAGACAGAGGCAGGACAGAGGTCTAGACAGAGGCAAGACAGAGGTGTAGACGGAGGCAGGACAGAGGTCTAGACAGAGGCAGGACAGAGGTCTAGACAGATGCAGGACAGAGGTGTAGACAGAGGCCGGATGGAGCTGGGCGGCCGGGCTGTGCAGACAGAAGGCCGTAAATCAGGGTGTGGGGGGTACTCACGGCATGCTGCCTGACAGCTGCTTGACGGCCGTGCAGTCGTAGAAGGTGAAGTCCCTCTGCGTGACGCTCACGCCGCCGAAGCGGACGGACAAGGTGACCGTGATGGAGTCTACAGCGGGTGAGAAGAGAGACTCATTAAAGGCTTACCATCAAGGTCCCCTGTAACCTGGGCTAGAGCGGCACAGGCCTACTGCTACGATGACCCTTTAGCTAACCCCCAGCTAAAGCTTACCAACACAACTCTTCTCCTGAAGAGTAGTGTTTTGATTCCCACGACCCGATGTATGTCCGTCACCTGCTAGGCTAATGCTAAAACTAATGCTAACCTAGGCCGGTATCCAGGCCACTCAAGGACCTGTGTGTGTACGTGTGTGTGTGTGTGTGTGTGTGTGTGTGTGATAGAGAAGGAAAGATAAAAGAGATTAGAGCACAATTAGGGAAATGAATAGAGACAAAGAGAGAGAGACAGACAGAGTGAGAGACACAGAGACAGAGAGTCCTGCCTGCTGACGTGGCCTATTAAGATTACCATTGCGTGACTGCACTTGTGTTCCCATGTTTACAAATGTACGCCTTAATTATTTCTTCGAGCCCACTGATCTACTTGCATCATCACAACCGTGACTTACCGAAACCAATTAAGTGCCCTGAGCCAGTGCTAACAACCCCCCTAGTACCCCCTACAGCAGAACTGTTGTTTCTGCTCACTAACCACCACTAGGGCTGGAGAGCAGACTGGCAGACACACAGACACAGACACACACACACACACACACAAAAGGAAATGCAAGACGGCCCGACTCTGTGGAGCTGAAGAGTTCAGTGCTGCCCATCACCCACCCTGGCCCGGCTGCACCAGGGGCACCCTGGAGGGGTCCGGGGAGCGGCAGGCCACGCCGGTCTGGGTGGTGGTGGCGGCGGTGCTGGAGCCGTCTTGGAACAGGCAGGAGTAGGACTCGCCCTCCCCCAGGAATGGGAGGCCCGGGACCAACAGGGAGATCTAGTAGGGCGTGAGACAGTGATGAGCAGTCCAGAGCGACAGGCCGGGACAGAGCTCCAACTCTCATCTTGTCTATAACCTCATAAAGGCTAGTGTGTGTGTGTGTGTGTGTGTGTGTGTGTGAGTGTGTGTGTGTGTGTGTGTGTGTGTGTGTGTGTGTGTGTGAGGCAGAGCTGTAGTGTGGGTTTTGGTAACCTGTTGAAACCTTTTGGAGTAAGCTGTGTTCATACACACAGATGCCATCATGCCTGGGAGTCTCGTTCAGGGACAAATTATTGTTTTCACTATTGTGTGCTCTTTAGCCAATAATAACACCTCAAAGAAAGCGTGGGATTAGAATACATGCTCGAGGCATCACCCTATAAACACAAAACAATCTCTCATTTCAAATGTCCACACACACTGTCGAGTTCTGCGCTCCAAAGACTATATTGTGTGTTTGTGAGTGAGCGCTTCGGTGTGTGTTCTTGTCTGTGTGTGCGTGTCTGTGTGTGCGTTTCTGTGTCTGCGTGTCTGTGTGATTGTGCGTTTGTCTGCGTGTCTGTGCGATTGTGTGTTTGTGTGCGTGTCTGTGTGTGCGTGTCTGTGTCTGTGTGATTGTTTGCGTGTTTGTGAGTGAGCGCTTCGGTGTGTGTTCTTGTCTGTGTGTGCGTGTCTGTGTGATTGTGTGTTTGTGTGTTTGTGTGCGTGTCTGTGTGATTGTGTGTGTGTCTGTGTGATTGTGTGTTTGTGTCTGTGTCTGTGTGATTGTGTGTTTGTGTGCGTGTCTGTGTCTGCGTGTCTGTGTGATTGTGTGTTTGTGTGCGTGTCTGTGTGTTTGTGTCTGTGTGTGTGTGTCTGTGTCTGCGTGTCTGTGTGATTGTGTGCGTGTCTGTGTGTCTGTGTGCGTTTCTGTGTGCGTGCTGTGTGTCTGTGTGTCTGTGTGCGTGTCTGTGTGTGCGTGTCTGTGTGATTGTGTGCGTGTATGTGTGTCTGTGTGTCTGTGTGTCTGTGTGTCTGTGTGTGCGTGTCTGTGTGTCTGTGTGCGTGTCTGTGTGATTGTGTGTCTGTGTGCGTGCTGTGTCTGCGTGTCTGTGTGATTGTGTGTGTGTCTGTGTGTGTGTCTGTGTGCGTGTCTGTGTGTCTGTGTGTCTGTGTGTCTGTGTGTCTGCATGTCTGTTTGTCTGTGTGCGTGCTGTGTGTCTGTGTGCGTGCTGTGTCTGCGTGTCTGTGTGATTGTGTGTGTGTCTGTGTGCGTGTCTGTGTGTCTGCGTGTCTGTTTGTCTGTGTGCGTGCTGTGTGTCTGTGTGCGTGTGTGCGTGTCTGTGTGTCTGTGTGTCTGTGTGTCTGCGTGTCTGTGTGTCTGTGTGTCTGTGTGTCTGTTTGTCTGTGTGCGTGCTGTGTGTCTGTGTGCGTGTCTGTGTGTCTGTGTGTCTGTTTGTCTGTGTGTGTGCTGTGTGCGTGTCTGTGTGTCTGTGTGTCTGTGTGTCTGTGTGCGTATCTGTGTGTCTGTGTGTCTGTGTGTCTGTTTGTCTGTGTGCGTGCTGTGTGTCTGTGTGCGTGTGTTCGCGTGTCTGCGCTCACCATGCGACTCTGGTCCCGGCTGATGTTGGAGGGGTGCAGGTCCTGAACGGACAGACACTGCTGCTCCATGTCGAAGCTCCACAGCCACTGGCCCGCCTGGCCGCTGCGTTTACACTCAGACCGCAGCGCACAGCTGCAGGGACACATGGGTACACGCTGTGGGTATAGGGACGCGTTTCCGACGCTACTTTATTGTAAATATTGTAAATCCCAGTCAGACTTTCACACCTGGCATGGAACCCTCATCTTCGTCCTCGCTAGTTGCTTATGTTCTCTGACGAATGCAAGACAAACGCCACTTTTGCTAGGTATGAAACACACTGCACTCAAAACAGATACGTGATATACACTAAATGGATGATGTTTCCGCGGCTCATTACAGGCCTAAGTGAGCTTCCCTTGTGGATACATTTCCCATGGCGAACCTTTTTTACCGTTTTAGCTCTTTTTCATTTCATGAAACCATTTGAAGTAGTCGCTGATCACTGCACGCACAGTTCAAGACCGCGACCATGAAGAGATTCTAGTAATGCAGACTGCAGAGTGAATCCATACTGCAGCGAGCTCTGCCGTCTATAAAGTGGCATAAAGTGGACTGGAAATAGCCCCCATCACCTGTCGCTTCAACCTGGTCCTTATGGCATCAGAATAATAGTGCTTAAAGTAGTTGCAATGTCTTTTTCTTTCAAGCATGTGAAGGTGTGATAATAAAATGACCGCCTTCAATTTGTCAATGTGTTTGCGGACTGACTCAACACTACAAGTCAAACCACACGTTAGACCCTTCTCACGGATGTGTCATTGCTGGATAACCACAGTGTCCCTCATGACGCCGATTAGGGGTCTACTTCCTCTCTGTACCTGGGCCCTGGTAGTGGATATACCTTCACTAGCTCAGGCTTCTACCCGGGCCCTGCGACATTCAAGTAGCAGACCCATGATTAGTGTTACAGTGACACAGTGTTTATCAGACTACGATATGAAGGTCTATTGCTGCTTTGGGTTCTTGACAGCCACAAGTGATCGCTTGCCACAGTCTGGATCACAAATCCATGGACCTGCCACCGATTCTATCCGGAAACAGCAATTGCGAAACCCTGGTTCACCACAGCGTGTTTGACAGTAAACTGAACTCACCTGCCCTCCAGAACACACCAGCCACAGTACGGGTCATGGCCCTGCAGGCAGGAATCACAGTCTGTGTGTTTGTGGCACTCGGCTACAGGCCTCTTCTGGAGCTGGGAAACATAAGGTCCATCTCATGTTACCAGTTTGTGGTCCTGTGTTAAGGTGTATGTGATAATGTGTGCCTGTGCCAACGTGTTACCATTTGATAGTGTGTGTGTGCGTGTTTGTTACCATTTGATGGCGTGTGTGTGTGGGTGCGCACCATGGTGGAGGTCATGATGAAGAGGTGCTCCTCCTTCTGGTCCAGAATGAGGTCTGAGCTGATGGGGGTGTTGGCCTGAACGGGGACCACAGCGTACTCCTCCACCTCGCCGTTGGGTCCCAGGTACACCTGGGGAACAGCAGTCTCATCATCATCATCTTCATCCTCCTCCTCATCCCACTGTGTGTGTGCACAACTCGCAGTTATGTCAATCAATATGGATTCACTTGCAATCAAGGTAATGAAAAGGCGCCTTGTTGTGATGGGTTGTGTTGTGGGGTATTGGCTCAGAGCGCTATAATACTAGTATTAATGTTATTGTTAGATTGAGGGTCAGTGTGTCTGGCCTATTTGTCTATCGCACGAGAACTGCGTTGTGCCACGTTGTAAACACAGAAACAAAAAATCTCTGAGCAACCAAGACAATCGAGGATGAGCTAAGATACAACACCTGCTCACTGGCTATTTGTTGTAAAACATTTGAGAATGAAATTTAAATTTCATTCTGTTGCAGACATTTACTGTTCAGATTATCAGATTTCCACTGCATTGCAAGGAACGGTTCAGGTGATTCTAGGAGCATCCTGTGTGTAATGAATGCTAAATATTTGCCAGCTTTTGGCCACAGTGATGGTTTGTGTGAAGACGTAGAGGAAAGAAAATACAGTAGTATCTACCAAGATATGTGGGGAACCGTGTGGAGCAAGACCAGCTTTTTATACCATTACATCCTGACCAGGAAGAGAAACAGAGAGGGGAGGGTCGGAAACCACAGCACAGTAAGAGAAATAGTTTATATAGAAAGAGATGTTATCTAGGAGTCAAAACACAACCATCCTCTGTTTTCCCACAACCACATTCACCAGCTGAACTCGACAATATAAACGTTGAAAAGACTATCCAAACGCTTTTGCAATGCTTGGGTGAATGGGGTTGGACTTCTTTATTTTCAATCATAGACCCTGACATTCCCAGAATATTGATGTTTTGCCACCAATGCCGTGGTAATGAATTGACCCTGTCTTCTTGTGTCAAAGAGCTGACAATCAGCATCATCATCACTGTCAATAAGCCACTGCCACCAGCACATACAGCCTCCGGTGTCATGACTCCATGAAAGAACACCCTATTTAGGGCTGTTCGTGAAACCAGTACAGCGATGAGGACCGCATGTATCAAGGAGCCAACACTGTTGCTTTTCATAATGCCTGCCCGTGGCCAGCAGCGATGCAGGCAATGTGGTTAAGAAACGTCTGAAACAGGGTTAATGGCTGTCATTGTGCCCATTCTACTGCTGCTGCTGAGGTCCAGCCCGCAGGCAGCCATTGATTAAACAGCCACAAAGGGCCAACTGTCTGTGAGTCTGTCCACAAGCTGTGAACGAAGTTCCCTAGAGGCCATTATATGTCTGCTGACATAATAGATAGGTGGATGTTGTCTCGATTATCTCCACTCCTCTTTGGTTTAATTTCTCTCTTTCTGACTTTTGTTTTTCAGACCAATGGCCGGTCACAGGCCTTCAAAATCATTTTCTCACATTCAATTATTTTATTATTAAAATACATTATTATACATATACAGACGACGGTGTCGGGGTTATGCAAGAGGACAGCCAGCTCGTTGGTAGCAGTTAGGGCTAGGTGCCTTGACCAGGAACCCCACGACAAGGGGACCAAACCGGCAACCTGCTGATCCAGTGCAGCCTTTTGTCTGACGATCAGGTGAGCAGATGCACTGACCAACAGAGGATCTGGGGCCTTGTCTGATGATCAGGTGAGCAGATCCACTGACCAACAGAGGATCTGGGGCCTTGTCTGATGATCAGGTGAGCAGATCCACTGACCAACAGAGGATCTGGGGCCTTGTCTGATGATCAGGTGAGCAGATCCACTGACCAACAGAGGATCTGGGGCCTTGTCTGATGATCAGGTGAGCAGATCCACTGACCAACAGAGGATCTGGGGCCTTGTCTGATGATCAGGTGAGCAGATCCACTGACCAACAGAGGATCTGGGGCCTTGTCTGACGATCAGGTAAGCAGATCCACTGACCAACAGAGGATCTGGGGCCTTGTCTGATGATCAGGTGAGCAGATCCACTGACCAACAGAGGATCTGGGGCCTTGTTTGATGATCAGGTGAGCAGATCCACTGACCAACAGAGGATCTGGGGCCTTGTCTGATGATCAGGTGAGCAGATCCACTGACCAACAGAGGATCTGGGGCCTTGTCTGACGATCAGGTAAGCAGATCCACTGACCAACAGAGGATCTGGGGCCTTGTCTGACGATCAGGTGAGCAGATCCACTGACCAACAGAGTATCTGGGGCCTTGTCTGTGCCACTGTTGCTCCATGCGTATAGCATGCCTCAGGATTTCAGCGCCAACGTCTGGACGTGCTCCAGCAGACCAAGCCCATGGAACCAGAGGTAGGAGTTGACAGTTGTCCCCCTAAACTACACATTTCAGGCCTTCATGCTGCACAGCATGCCAACAGGACATTCCTCTGGTCTCCTCTCTGACCTCTAACTGACCCTGAATGAAACGCATCATATTCACACGACCCTACAGTGACCTCTGCTCTGCTCTGTTTGGGACCCACCTTCCCTCACAGCCACAACACACCCCCTCTGTCCCTCTCATGACTGCAGTGATAGGACCTTCTCAGGGCTGTTCTCTCCGTGTCGGGTCATGGAGACGGTCCATGGGCTGTGGATGCGATGGCAGCAGCTAAACTGTTACTCTGGGACGGATGGCACAGAGCAGGGGCTGTCATAAGACCATCATGATGGCAACAATAGGGCCATGCCATTGGTACTGCTTCCTATTAAAAGGATAACTAAATAGATGAGGCCTCAATAGGCTAATTTCACCCCAACCTTAACCCTGACCATGGTGGGAAAGGCTTCCTACAAGACATCCGAGCACATGCAGAGCTGGACACGCAGTTAAAGACACAAGAGCAATAAGGACAAAATACAAAAAAAGAACGACATTGCACACAAACATACGTTTAGACCATAGCTGTCAAACTCAAGGCGTAATTTAATTTGGCCCGCCAGATAATATCTAATGTCTATCAGAACTGGCCCGCCGGTTTATCGCATTTCAGCGTTAAAACTACAAGTCCCACAATGCACTGCCGCTGCGCTGGTATACGTCAATCGAGGCCCGCAAGCGCGAGCCCAGCCCCCACTACCTGTAGCGCTCTAGTCTAGAATGTTTACTGCAGCAGCCGCATACTGTTTATCACCTGAAGTGACCTAAGTGTTTTAGCTAACTTTTTGTTAGCTACCTGTCGCTTTCCCCGAAAAAAAATGGCTAAACGGAAGGTGGACATTGAGAACAGGGTTTTTCAAGAGAGGTGGGAGGCTGAATACATGTTCACCGATATGAAGGGCAAACCCATCTGTCTTGTGTGCGGAGCAGATGTGGCTGTCACGAAAGAGTACAATTTAAGACGGCACTATGAAACGAGACATCAAGACAAGTACAAGGATATGAACATTCAACAGAAGCTACAGAAGGTAGTGGAGTTGAAACGAAGTTTGATGTCACAGCAGACTATGTTTGTTAAAGCCAAAATACAAAGTGATGCTGCTGTAAAGGCCAGTTTCATTGTGGCGGAGGAGATTGCTAAATCCGCCCGGCCCTTTACCGAGGGAGAATTTCTAAAAAACTGCTTGTTAAAAGTTTGCGATGTCTTGTGCCCAGATAAAAGACAAGCCTTTTTAAACGTCAGTCTGAGCAGAAACACCGTTGCTGATCGTGTATGTGAGCTCTCCACCAATTTACAACAACAGCTGACGGAAAAGGGAAAACAATTTATCGCATACTCCCTCGCTGTGGATGAGAGTAATGACACATCAGATACGGCCCAGCTGTCAATCTTCATCCGCGGAGTTGACTCGAGCCTGCGCGTTACAGAGGAACTTTTAGGACTGAAATCAATGCACGGCACAACTACCGGGAAGGATCTCTTTGATGAGGTGTGCAAATGTGTGAATGAAATGGGTCTGCCTTGGGATAAACTTGTGGGACTAACAACGGATGGGGCGCCTGCGATGTGCGGTCAAAAGAATGGATTGGTGGGCAGGATTCGGGAGAAGATGCTGGAGGTGAACGGCGCAGGTGAGCTGACAGTGTATCACTGCATCACACACCAGGGATCGTTGTGTGGCAAAGCTTTGAAAATGGATCACGTAATGACAACTGTAACACAAGCAGTTAATTTCATTAGGGCCAAAGGTTTGAATCACCGTCAATTCAAGTCCTTTCTGGTGGAGATTGGTTCGGAATATGGTGATGTGGTCTATCACACAGAGGTGCGGTGGCTAAGCTGGGGGAGGGTGCTGAACAGATGTTTCGAGTTGCGTGAGGAAATATGTCAGTTCATGGAAAGCAAAGGGAAAGACACAACAGAGCTCCGGGACAAAGGGTTTTGGTGTGAATGGGCGTTTCTGTGTGACATTACAAGCCATCTCAATGCGCTCAACCTGCAGCTTCAAGGGCGGGATCATGTGATCACTGCCATGCACGCTGCGGTGAAGGCATTTAAAACCAAACTGCGCCTGTGGGAGATGCAAATCCTGCGAGAAAACCTGGGCCATTTCCCGTGCTGCCAAACTATGAAAGCAGGTCTCTGTGTTCCAAAGTGCAAAATTTGCTGAAAAGCTCGGCATACTTAGCGCCGACTTCACACGCCGATTTGCCGACTTTGAAGCCCGAAAGAGTAGTTTTGAACTGCTCAGTAATCCGTTTGCCGTAGACGTGGAAAGCGCACCAACCAACCTCCAAATGGAGCTGATCAAACTCCAATGCAGCGACACACTCAAGTCGAAGTATGACTCTGTTGGTGCTGCACATTTTCCATTTTCCATTTTCCACGTTTCATCCCTGACACAATGCCCCAGCTGCGTGCTCAAGTTGCTCAAATGCTCTCTATGTTTGGTAGCACATACCTATGTGAACAACTTTTCTCTGTAATGAAGTTGAACAAAACATCACACAGGAGTTGTCTCACTGATGAACACCTTCACTCAGTCCTGAGGATTTCCTCAGCTCAGAGCCTGACCCCAAATATTGAGGAACTTGCGTCGAAGAAGAGATGTCAAGTATCTGGTTCAGGCACCAGGGCAAATCACAGTGCAGTAAACTGAGCTTTAATGTAGCATAGGTTTCATTTTTGCACTTTTGTATATGTTTGGATATTAATTGAGGCATGTGAAATTAGTGTCTTTTTTATTTTATTTTGAAATTTGATCTGAGTTAGCCTCCTTGTTTCAGATTACATATCTATTTATATGTGTGAAACTAAGGCTGAGTTCATGTTTAGGCCTACAAATAAATAAATCTTATTGTTTGGATTTTCAATGAGAGAGGCATGAGAATTAGTGTCTTCTTTATTATATTTTGAAATTTGATCTGAGTTAGACTCCTTGTTTCAGATTATATATGTATGTGTAAAACTAAGGCTGAGTTCATGTTTAGGCCTACAAATGAATAGATCTTATTGCAATAGCTTATAAACCTAAGCTTTAGGCCACTTTCAGATTCAATATAGGTAAAACTTAAGTTCATAATAAATATTGATATGTCCGGCCCACGGCTTGGACCCAGTTTTTTATTTCGGCCCACTGGGTATTTGAGTTTGACAGGCCTGGTTTAGACAAACGTATGCAGACAGACACGTGTACAAACAGAACTTCACTGCAACAAGCAGGACATAGCAAGCGGCAGCAGAAAGAGCTTAGTGCTGACATGTGTATTGATTAATCATCCATCGTTTTAATTGGTGATAGAAAGATCTAGAAGTGTTGTCTGGTTCAATTTTCTATTCTACTCTCTGTAACCTCTGACTAAAGTGCCTTTAGCCAGTCTGGCTGAAGGCACTAGTCAGTGACCTCTCCTCCACAGTGATGGAAGTGATTGGATTTTGATCTTATATATGTATGATATATAGAACACACACACACACACACACACACACACACACACACACACACACACGCAGGTCTCTAGCCTGTACCCTGTGCAGGTGACGGTCGCTGTACCTTGTGCAGGTCTCTAGCCCGTACCTTGTGCAGGTTGCCTTTGGAGTCCCCGAGGAAGGCGATGGTGTGGTGTTCCCTGACGCTGACGGCCACGGCGGTGAGCCTCGCCGACGGACTGTGCAGGATGGTCTCCGCCACCACGGGCGTGCGGCTGGCCATGGGGCTTGGGGTGTGGTCCGAGCCGCAGGGGTAGGCCTCCAGCGTGTTCTGTGAGCACCAAGAGTTATAAGAGATAGCAGGCAAACACATGGCGTTGTGTGTTAAAGTAAAACCCAAGATGATCATAACCTCTGGCCTGGTGATCGAAATAAATAATACTGAATAATACTTGGAGGAGAAAACAACTTATTACGGAAGGTGAGATTTGTAAGAGTTATGCTCAGTGTGTGTGTGTGTGGAAAGGCTGAAGGAGGAGGTCAAAATACTGGAGGAACCGCCCCCCTCAGGCTGTGACCAAGAGCTCGGTCCTCCCCCCGGGCTGCTACAGCGCTTTGCTTCTGCAGTTCGGTTACACGCTGGAACAGCGAGTGTTGTCTTTGGTTCTGCAAGATTTATGTTTCCAAGAGAGCGTTTGAAACTGGGGGTCAACTGGTCTTGAGGTGAGCAATAGGAAGGTTGAGGCAATGAACCCAGGATTCCAGTGTTGAGGCCCCTGAAAGAGGCCTCCCTGGGGTCGGATGGTTCCTTGGTGGAAGCAGCTGGCCTGGGCTTTGAAAAGTAAAGTCTGCTGGAATGCTAATGTTGTCACCACTAACCCTCACAAGAGCTTAATGTAGGTTCTGATAAAACATCACCTGTATCGAAAGAAACAGTGTGTGCAACCAATACAGCTCATGATGTCCAGTCTAGAACCATAACCAAGACAGGACGCTAAGTATTAACTTTACCACTAACTCCTCTGGCCTGTATTCACCTGGCCTGTATTCACCCGGCCCAACGGCTCGCTGGGTAATAAGGGACCTTTAAACAGCGTGCCTGTGTGACATTATCCTTCCTGTTGTGCCATTCATCTAGTTCTATTCCTTACCCAAACCAAGCTTAACGACTATTGAGTGTGTGTCCGTGGAGGTTTGGGGTTCGACCCCGGATGACACACTAGACAGAAACAGAGCATGCTGCTCTCAACATACACCAACACACCTGCAATTATGTTTGAGGGGATCCCCTCCAATCCCATTACGATCGCAATAGGGACGTTTGGAAAGAAATTGTAAACATTTTGCACTATAATATATCATTGCTAGCTATCGAGATAGACAATATTTGTTCTAAAGCTAAATCCCAACATCTACATTCCAATACACACCACTGAATGCTCTCTGGTGTCTGACTGTTAGCATCATCCATCCAGAACCACAGCCAACATAGCCCCCCGGAGACGCCCCCCTCACCTCGGGCAGGTTGGCGCAGTTGGACTTGACGTCGTACTCGATGTAGGCGGCGTCGGCCCCGGCCTCCCGGCCCGACTGCGTGTAGCACAGGTCCCGCGTGGCGTCGATCCTGCTCTCCAGCTCCTCCAGCCGGAAGGTGCAGAGCGCCGAGTCGTCGCTGGGCCGCGCCGACGAGGCCAGCCGCGTGGAGAACACGCCCAGCAGCACCTCCGAGCCGCGCTCCGCCCCGCCCAGCCGCACCGCCTGCAGCAGGTTGTACACCTTCCCCGCGCCCGAGCGGCAGGTCAGGGGCACCTCCACGTAGGAGTAGTAGGCCTGGTCGTCCAGGCACACGCGGGACACGTAGCTGCGGTACTCGCGCGACAGCGACTTGAGGTCCCGCCGGTAGAACAGGAAGTAGACGTGGCGGCGGCGGGCGAAGGACGCCACGAAGTGGTGGTCGTACTCCGAGAGGCGGCCCGCCACTGCCAGCTTGGCCGTCTCCTCGTAGGAGAAGACGGGCTCCTGCTTCAGGTTGCGGGTGGAGATGGGCGGGTGGCTGCTGGTGTAGCCGCGCCCCACGTACAGCACGGGCTGGCGGGAGGGCCGGGAGCGCACCACCAGCCCCACCGTGCTGACCCCGGGGTCGTTGGCCGCCACGTACTGCGTGTCCACGGGCCGCTGGGCCGAGAACAGCACTGTGGACACATTGGCCAGGCTGCGCTTCTGGCAGATGCCCTGGTTGACGCTGCCGCAGGCGATCAGCTCCATGGAGTAGGGGTCCACCAGCAGCAGCTTGTTGTGGTTGGGGGTGAGCCGAGCCTGGGGGCAGTTGCCCTGGGTGACGGGGGGCAGGCACTCGCGGCTGTCCGTCACGGGCCCCGTGTCATCCTGCAGCTCCAGCGCCAGGGTGCGGTCCAGCTGGTAGAGGCGGTCCCGCCCCCCGACGTACACCCGGCCCACCGCGGGGTCCGGGTGCAGCGCCAGGTGCTCAAAGACGGTGTCGTTGCGGCCGAAGGAGGGGTAGGGGGGCGGGGCGAGGGCGGAGGCCACGGTGGCGGCCAGCAGCAGCACTGAGAGCGGGCCTGGGGCCCCCGAGGTGCGCTGCACCATCCCCACAGAGCTGGATGGGGCAGAGAGGACACACGTCAGCCCGGGCCCCCACCCGATCACTGAAGGGAGTCAGCGGCCCTCACCTCTAGGGAGTAACCACCAGGTCATTCACGCTATGAGCCGCTAAAACAATCAATGAGTGGACCTTGGATCTGGAACAGCGATAAAGTCAAACAGGCAGATGTGTTTCCTCACCATTTGTTTCCAACGCTGTGTTATGGGGTCATGTCTCCTCCAGCTGCCCAGCTGGCACAGGAATAAAAACAAGAAGAGACGCTGAAGAAATGGCTCCTTCCGAAGACGACCTGTGAAACACGGGGGAGAGAGGGGTTAGAACACAGAGCCACATGGGGGAGAGAGGGGTTAGAACACAGAGCCACATGGGGGAGAGAGGGGTTAGAACACAGAGCCACATGGGGGAGAGAGGGGTTAGAACACAGAGCCACACGGGGGAGAGAGGGGTTAGAACACAGAGCCACATGGGGGAGAGAGGGGTTAGAACACAGAGCCACATGGGGGAGAGAGGGGTTAGAACACAGAGCCACATGGGGGAGAGAGGGGTTAGAACACAGAGCCACATGGGGGAGAGAGGGGTTAGAACACAGAGCCACATGGGGGAGAGAGGGGTTAGAACACAGAGCCACATGGGGGAGAGAGGGGTTAGAACACAGAGCCACATGGGGGAGAGAGGGGTTAGAACACAGAGCCACATGGGGGAGAGAGGGGTTAGAACACAGAGCCACATGGGGGAGAGAGGGGTTAGAACACAGAGCCACACGGGGGAGAGAGGGGTTAGAACACAGAGCCACACGGGGGAGAGAGGGGTTAGGATGCGGTGCAGGGCCCTATATTTTAAACGCTCTGTTGGCATGCACTCGTCTTGTGATTTCATATCATCCAGGCGGTGATATGAGGTCACATGGCATTAGATGGTGGAAGTGACGAAGAGTCCCACTAGCTTGAATAGGAAAACCACTTAACGACAATAAGTTAAATGTGTTGATGTATTGCTCTTCAAACATATTTCTCGATTGATTATGTTTGATGTATCTTACTATCTATCAAACATGCTGCCTAGCTCTACAAATAAAGGTGGATTTCCTTATTATTAGTTGTCAAAGCCGTCGGGAATGCTCTTCCTAGTTACATTTCTATCAGAATTCCCAGGCTTGCTGCTGGCTCTTTTATGGATAGTGAATCCTTTGCAAAAACCAAGCAATCAATGTCAGTCAAAGAGGGGCACCCTCCCTTCATGCACACACACAGACGGCATATGAACCTCCTACATTGCTAGGATACAAAGAATGAAATAATTTGTGTTCAGGCACTGGCGGACACTGAAGTAGGGGTCTGGAGAGCAGTGGTGCTGTCTGCCCCCCGTCAGCCATATGCTCTGGAGCACATCTACACGTCTGTCTGCACAGTAATGGATACCTCCTTGTGGCTCGCGCTAAATTATACCCCCTCTACCCTTTCCCTCCTTCTATTACCCTTTTATCCGTCTCATTTCTGCTTGCATGGCATCCAAGATTTATATTAAATAGAAGGTTGTGTTCCACTCCTCAACCACAGGAGGATGCAGGGTGACCTCTTTGAAAAGGAATTTATTCTGTAGGAATGAATTAAATCCTCAATTAATGGATGCTCTTCCTTAGGTGTTTTCTGTTTTGGATATAACTCAACGGAACTATAATTACAAAAAGACACCAGAGGTCCCGCCGGTAGAACAGGGAGTAGACGTGGCAGCGGCAGGCGAAGGACGCCTCAAAGTGGTGGTCGTACTCCGAGAGGCGGCCGATTAATATATAAACCATAAATGACCAACATTTAAATGACTGCAAATGAAACAAAAAGCACTATATCACATATATTGAACAAATAAACAAAGGTACCTCTTATCCATAAAACAGTTTATATAGACGTCGTGTTTGCTGACATGGCACATACCTGGAGGAATTCATTTAATTCCAAATGAGTTGTTGACAGAATTAAACTGTCATGCCCTTCTATCGCCATAGCAACACATCGTCTCTAATGAAAGCCCGTAAACAACACCTCAAACGGGGCGCCCGGTCCTGGTCCGGCACGCCGGCCGCGGCTCCCAGGGGGGTCAAGGCTGGAATTCCAGAAGGGAGGGAAGAGAGGAGAGGAGGCCGCTGGCTCCTTCTCCCTGAAGACGGTCCCGGCTGCACTGCCCCCCCCCGGCAGAGTTCAGAGCTCTAAACACTGTGGGAACCAGGCTCAGGACCCCCACGAGGGACGGCCAACCAGAGAGTGTGATTGTGGGATAAGAAAACATTTACCAGAGCAGAAGCACCAGCATTCAACTGCATTATTAAATGAGACCTCCCCCCCCCTCAGACTGCTTCCAGACCGCCACGGTTCCGCTCAATAGCAGATCAATGCACAACTAATTCGGGATCCTCTCTGTAGTATTTTTTATGCTAGCTGAGGGCTGCCGGTTCGCGGCGCGCACAGCAAGCTACATATGAAGGCCATGTCTCGGGTTTGTCTAGCAGACATGTGAGCGTGTGAGCTTCTGGAGACTGGTGAGCGCGTCGACGGAGAGGAACTCTCCGGCAGATGGCTGACAGGATGGCTGCTCTCCAGTGGAGGAGAGTTAAACCACATGTGTTGTGATTCATCAAGGGAATCCCCCAAACTGACCCTGCGTTCTTATATGGGCCTGCTGGGAGAATAGTGAGCTAGTGCGCACTTCTACGTTGGACCAAGTGGTTTGTAGCAGAAGTAGTTATATTTTCATTGTTCTGGCCTTACATTTCCTCATTGATGGGCTTTCCTTTGTAAAGCTTTACCTCACAGACATCCCTCGGTTCCATGACTCTTTGAGCAGGACTAGCGGCAAGCAGCACCTTGTAATAAGGGGACAAGATGACTTAAGCTACTGCATTAAACTTCATTCTTTCAAGGCAAGCCCCCTTGTTCTGATCTTCATTGAAACGGGTTCCATGGTAAAGCAACGCCGACAGAGGCTGGTTTGGTAGAAGAAGGGTTCCCCATTCAAGCAGTGAGTAATCCAATCACACTCACACTCATTCAGTGTGCTCAGACACATGAGAACAAGAGAATGGACTGATGATTCAATTCTCCTGTTTGGGAAATCACATTTAGTCTCCGGATGAAAGTTCCTCTCCATTTAGTTTTAGTTCACGCCCCATTACTTCACGCAGGCCTATGTTCTTGGTTTCACTGTAAGTGTTTGTACGGTTAATGAATTTATATGGAAAGATCTGTCCGACCATAGGAAATGGTTGGTCTTTGCATCACAATGTAGCTCATACGATTGTAGATCACGACCTCAGCTCACATATAAATCCCCTTGTAACTTCAGGCCTATTGAACTTATATTACAATGTAACCAACACCTCTTCCTTGCCATTTTCAAAATATTAAATATTGCTAAATATATTTTAAACCCACAAGAAGGTATTTTCATTCGTAATATTGTGATGGCAGGATATCAAACCCGCCGGTGCAACAGAAGCTGGACAGAAGTTGTGGATAGCACTAAGAAGCGTTCCATCATGTGAGTCTCATGGCCGGCTGACTTGCTGACCACAGCAGCCGTTACCACTCAGCAACCAGCCTCAGGACCAGCCGCACTGGGGCTGCAGAGGGAGGGAGAGCTCCGCTTGGAGAGCTGAGCAGGGGACAGAAAGGAAAGAAATGGGGGCACCGGAGAACAATAGAGAGAAGGGGCTGAAGAGAGAGCGAGAGGGGGGGGCGAGGGAACAGGCGAGGGAAATGTGCAGCAAACAAGTGCTTGCAAGCCTCAGTGATCGCTGAGAACTGATGGAATGTGACTAATGATAATACGCCACAACACACACAGACAGAGAGACAGACAGACAGACAGACAGAAAGAGACAGAGAGATCCAGACAGAGCGAGCGATTTGTGTGCATAAGTATATATATATATATATATATATATATATATATACACACACATATATACATATACATATTTTGGTGTCATCCTTGATCGCTGCTCTTTCAATCACTACCTTCTTACCGATGGACGTTCTGAAGCAGGCGGGGGAGAGTTTTACGGCCCAGCGCTTCAGAACAGAGAAGAAGGGGAGTCTTGGTAATTAATTACAGTGTCGCCTACCCATAATGCCTCAGTCAGCATTCAGATTCACAGAATGTAGCGGTGGCAGAACCAGGCAACTTTTTAATTAGGGACGTGAGCATGTGTGTGCGGTTTAAATCACACACACACACACACACACACACACACACACACACACACACACACACACACACACACACACACACACACACACACACACACACACACACACACACACACACACACGCAATAACAGTAGGTCGTTCTTTAGAGATGTTTGTTTGTTTTTTTTTCTCTCACAGACAGGAAGGCAGGACTTATCTGGCCTTTGGGGGAATTACAAACCATCTGCAATCAGTAATGGCGTAACATCAACAGAACCATGTTTACAAAGGAAGCTTTAGTGGCTGTGAAGAGCGGGTGGTGTTCCGTTCCACAAACAGTGGCCCTCCGCGTTCTCCCGCCGGCCCCAGTGCCACTGTATGCGCTGATATACGAGCTGTGGAAACCATTAGGGTCTTCTCGTAAACGGGGTCTATTGTTTCCTGGGCTGGGGTCTGAGGGGCGGTCCGTATAAAACCTACCTAGCCTAGACCTAGCAGGAGGGGAGACGTTGTATCGTGGTCATAAAGCGAGGATGGAGAGGTAGGACAGGAAGTCAAACCCCCTGGTTCATTGAGACTAAAACGTGTAGGATAAACAAAACGTTGCTGCTATCACTACTATTATTGGATTTTTGCCTTTGCATTGGTGAAATAAGAAAAAATACAAATACAACTGTACAGGATAAATATAAAGTGAGTGAGTGAGTGAGTGAGTGAGTGAGTGATAACAATACTGGCATCAACCACACACTTGCAGAGGGTTCAGCGCACCATTTCAGCTTGAAGGCTAAATATTATCAAATTAGCCATACATTGAAATTTACTAAATTCCCATACGTACTCTTCAACTCTGCATGACACTCTTCAAGATGCGCGTGTCTTGAAGTCTAGAGCATTTATCAGAAGCTTATATAATAGCGCACACATTAGCCATAGCATTTGGGACGGCCTGTGTTTGATCAGCCATGATGCTGGCTGCTTCAGTCTCGGAGCCAACGTCTAGTTCCTCAGCCTAACATGGGAGGGGTTTGGGACGGTTTGGAAAATCTTCAGGACATTTCTTTGAACATCTATATTTCTAAACTTTGAGGGAATAAACATTTGATTTGTTAAGGTACTAGGCCTCATCACAGTTTCCCAACCTTGGGGTCACCCAGTATACAGGGGGGTAGGATTTGGCAGACTCACAGCTCCTGCCTACAGGAGAACTACAAACTATTTAGTGTGGCTCCATGTGCATCCGTTGACTGGGACATTGGTATTACAGGCTATCGTTTAAAACTATGTGCAGATGCACAGCAATACAACATAGCAAGAGTTTTCAGATGCAAAAACCGGGTCAGGCTACATGGTGGGGGGGGGGGGGGGGTGAACTGATGAGTGTGTACGTTCAAGATGACTGACATTACACACCAGTCAGCCTCATGTTGCTCACTGTACTCGGAAGGGCTTAAGACGGGCTGAACTGGTGTTATTAGTGCTTCGCTGCTCCTAGCTGCTCTCCCTGCATGAGTCTCGTCCGCTGGCGCTAGACTGGCCGGCTGGCTGGCTATCAACAAGTTATTTATAGCACACATCCCTCAGCAATCACTGAACAGATTCCCCCGCCCGCAAAGTTACTTCAGAGAACGAAAGCTCCGGAAAAAAGTCAAGACGTTGTGTTTCAGGCCAGCGCATTATTCCAGAAACTTCTCCAAGACAATAAATGGAAAAAAGTGGGAGAGTTTCAGCTGTTCGACCGCCCTAAAAGGGGTGGCCCCCCCTTGAGAATTTCTACTGGACATGTTCCCTCGGTCGAGGGTTGAGGCACTTGTCACTGGAGGGGAATGAGTGGTGGTTTGGAGGGAGGAAGTTCACAGGAGCCGTTAGAGCAGGGGTCACCAACCTTTTTGAACCTGAGAGCTACATGGGTACTGAGTCATACGAAGCGCACCCAGTGTGATACACTCTTCTGAAATAACAAATTTGCTCAGTTTGCCTTTAGTTACATATTATTAATATTGATTAATGATACTCATCTATGTGAAGACACTGATCATGTTAATGATTTCTCGCAATAATTATCAACATTGACTTAGAAAAGGTGTGAAAGAGTTGTTCAAGAATGAGTTGTGCTATGTTTAGAACAGGCCTGCGGGCGCCTCATATGGTCCTTGCGGGTGCCCTGGTGCCCGCGGGCACTGTGTTGGTGACCCCTGCGTTAGACTTTATAGCTCTGATAAAATGGCCCCAGAGGAAAAAAGGATGAGCGTTAATCCTACTACACTAGAAGGCTCCCAGTGTCTTCTGTGTGGCACACTCACATTGTCTGTTCTTATTTGTGTACAACTCATCCTTAACCCCTTTTAGAGCAGTGACAACATGGATACAACGTCTACAAACACATCAAAATGGAGGACATCTGGTGTACAGACATTACAGTGGTGAATTACAGCGAACAGCACTTCAAAGCAACTAGAAAAACTGAGTTGTAAATACAAGAAGCCGTAAAATGAAGTTTCAACGTTTCTCTGGGTTGTTGCGACATGATGGTCAACAGTTGCAAACTTCATAAAGACCCACATGGGCCGACCGGCATGAGCATCACAGTGACTCCTGGGTTTGATGTAGGCGGTGACGTGGAGTAGGTCTAGGCTGCATGAAGACACGAGTGTTCAGCACTATGCGATGACGACAACAGGCCTCATGACCTATCCCCCACCCATCGCTCTCCCTATTGGTTGGCAAGAATCTTACTTAATCTATATAAGTGGAAAAAAATCTTAATCTGGTCGGTCTGGAAATGAAATGACCTTAAATGTAAGAAAAATAATCAGTGTCCATTGGGAATGGCTGACTTGTGTACGGTATAATGAAAATAAGTAAATCCCTTTGACACACTGGCTTGTGTTCAAACACAAAGTTGTGTGTTTAAGGAAAGTGTATCATTTCTAGGTACAGGGAAACCATTGTGGAAGGCAGCTGTCTGTGTGGCAAACCTGTCGGCCATAGTAGTGTGGAGTTGAACACAGACAGCAATCACACATTGTTTCCGACCCGATAGCTGATACCAGACACCTGTTTTTCTCTGAAGGGTCTGAGGTTATGATTTAATGTTCCAAACATCCCCTTTCCAAACCAAACCGTCAACTACCATTGAAATGAGGAGCAACGGAATGGAGCAAAACTCCCCAGATGCAAGGCAACCGTTTGTTATCCTACATACATATGAACAGATTTTCCACAAAATCGACATAACATACAACAGACATATTGGTAAATGGCATGCATCGCCAGTAGGGGGCTCTTCACCATGTACTTTGATCGAGGAGCTGGAGTCAGAGGTACATCGGCCATTGAAGAGGAGGGCTTTGCTGTTCCACTGCGAGCTACGCTGGTTTGGACAAGAACGAAAAAGACGGAAACAACACAAACGCCACCGTTGACATCGGTTGATCGGTGTGCTGTTAGCTATAAACGCCTTGCCACCGCAGGACAGGACATTGTACTAACATGAACCAGGCTTCCAGGGGCTTGGGGACAGATCTGTTTTCCGTAATAAGACTAGAAGAGTATTGGCCATCTTGGTGCTATTTTGAACCGACAGTGTGTACTGTGGAGGCCTTGGTGCCTAAGCCGTTCTCTGTACAGACTAGTCCGGGAGCCCCGCTAGGTGTCTGCCATGGCAACAGCTGGATTAGCAGGCAAGCCAGAAGCCACAAACACGCGCTCAGACCAAAGGAATACGCACCCGGAGGCACTAACATGTCTGATCACTGATAATCCTGCACTATTAAGGCAAAGACCCAACCTGCGCAACCCTCCACAAACTACCATATGCTGACTGTTTTTAACAAAGCTTTTACCACAAAACATGCATTCTGGTAGCCAGTGTATGGATGCATTTTGTGCTTTTAAGGTTCATTCAACCACGTGTGCTCTACCAGTTGGGCTAGACGGGAACACCGTTCAGAAAACTAGCACTACGTACCTTTAACAGCGAGGTGTACACAGAAGCTTCCAAACTCCTCAGATAGAGCCTGGAGATAATCATGTTTTTAGGACTCTGGAGAGAGTGAAGCAGCACATCCGTTTCAGTCGGTCGTGTCCTCTCTGCTCATCATGCTCACATAAAACATGGTTAAAAGAGAAGTGCATGCGTGTGTGCGTGCGTGCGTGCGTGTGTATGTGTGCAGGTGTTGGGGTGCGTGTATGAGAGAAAGAGAATGCCATAAGCCTGTGTGTTCAGCGTGAAATTAGAGCTTGCGTGCCTCTTTAAACGCTTATGTCAGAACTATGACCACATAACTGGAAAGAATGCAGAACTTTCTTAAATCCTCCCTGAGAAGGAACAGCCATAGCGTCCTTTGGCCAGTGAGTCATGTCTTAATGACATGGTTACATAGGAGAGCACTGAGACAGCCCTAGCTAGCCATTAATAAACAGAGCTGCTGTTGATACTAATATTACGCTTTTGTTTGACTCCAGCCACGTAAAAGACACAAGAATAACAGAACAACACTAGAATCAACTCTGCGGCCCTAAGACAAAGGGCCATCAGCCGCCATGGGGAGGATTTACAGCTGAGATTCAGCCATCTGGTGACTTTATGAACACTGTCACAGGGACAATGACTTCTCTCCTGAACAAAGGCTCAGACTCTACCCAAACCAGAAGTTTACCAGCAACGTGTATTTATTGTCAAGTTTAATCCCGGACGGCTTTTCTTTGAGTGGAGGAAGGTATTTGTTTGTAGCCGAAGGTGCTTTGATGGAGTTGAAAGGCTGCATGGCATGGGCGATAAGAGGAGTGCTAAACACACACACACACACACACACACACACACACACACACACACACACACACACACACACACACACACACACACACACACACACACACACACAAACACACACCTCCTCCGCCCCCCTTATGGGCAATGCTTTGTTGTTTCTTTTTTGTCCTAGATTGGATAGTCCCTCTCCATATATATATGTAGTTGAGCAAACTCTTACATGTTGGAAAGTATCTTCCCTGACACTGTCATCATTTACCCTCATTCGAGACTGGAGCTTTGACCATGCTTTTGACCAACGCCCCACTCCTGCTCTACAGCCAACGGGTTCCCAGTTCAAAAAGTCTAGAGTAAAAGATTAACGGAGGCACTGGGAAATTACATCGTTGTTTTTGCAGTTGTGAAATTCACTGCTAAGAATCGGTTGAGCAAACCAACACTTAATATCCAGAGGACACCAGCAGCAAAATTAACCAGAGAGTCCTCACAAAAACAAACACTTAATATCCAGAGGACACCAGCAGCATAGTGAACCAGAGTCCTCACAAACACAAACACTTAATATCCAGAGGACACCAGCAGCATAGTGAACCAGAGTCCTCACAAACACAAACACTTAATATCCAGAGGACACCAGCAGCATAGTGAACCAGAGAGTCCTCACAAACACAAACACTTAATATCCAGAGGACACCAGCAGCAAAGTGAACCAGAGAGTCCTCACAAAAACAAACACTTAATATCCAGAGGACACCAGCAGCATAGTGAACCAGAGTCCTCACAAACACAAACACTTAATATCCAGAGGACACCAGCAGCATAGTGAACCAGAGTCCTCACAAACACAAACACTTAATATCCAGAGGACACCAGCAGCATAGTGAACCAGAGAGTCCTCACAAACACAAACACTTAATATCCAGAGGACACCAGCAGCAAAGTGAACCAGAGAGTCCTCACAAAAACAAACACTTAATATCCAGAGGACACCAGCAGCATAGTGAACCAGAGTCCTCACAAACACAAACACTTAATATCCAGAGGACACCAGCAGCATAGTGAACCAGAGTCCTCACAAACACAAACACTTAATATCCAGAGGACACCAGCAGCATAGTGAACCAGAGAGTCCTCACAAACACAAACACTTAATATCCAGAGGACACCAGCAGCAAAGTGAACCAGAGAGTCCTCACAAAAACAAACACTTAATATCCAGAGGACACCAGCAGCATAGTGAACCAGAGTCCTCACAAACACAAACACTTAATATCCAGAGGACACCAGCATCATAGTGAACCAGAGTCCTCACAAACTCAAACACTTAATATCCAGAGGACACCAGCAGCATAGTGTACCAGAGTCCTCACAAACACAAACACTTAATATCCAGAGGACACCAGCAGCAAAGTGAACCAGAGAGTCCTCAAAAACACAAACACTTAATATCCAGAGGACACCAGCAGCATAGTGAACCAGAGTCCTCAAACACAGCCAGACAAAATAAGAAGTGAAAAGACCTTGTCATCTCCTCTCCAGCTCTCTTGCTGTGGAAATATTGATACACAATGTTATCATCAATACATCATGTAGTTATTATTTTAACATCAGTTTCAACAACAGTTCAATACTCCAAACATCATTGATGTGTTTTGGATGGTCAAGTCAACAGACCACCAACCAAACACAAGGTAGTGTGTGTGTGTGTGTGTGTGTGTGTGTCCACAGCTAGAAACACATAAAGCCCTCTTTCTCTCATTACCCTGCTTAGGGAGTGCCGGTAAAGTCCCAGTGACTACCGTACTCATTTGGACCACCTCAATGGTGTGCGTTTAAAACACCAGTACACAAAAGACCTCTATGTCCCCATGTGTAATGCTGCTTTTCCATAACGTTATAGAAGGGTGTGCGTTGCTGATGGTGCCAGATTAACATGCCTGTTGCACAACGTCAGGGGAGGCAGGCCGACTTCAGGCCGTGAAAGTAGAGGAACAGGAAGAGTGGGCCTTCGTAAACTAGAGGATGGAGAACACGAACACATGCAATGCTTCAACAGAAAATCATTATTGAAGATGCTGTCAGCCAATGAATTCTGGCTTTGTGACATAATTTAAAGATCTCCTATTATACTACTTTTCTGGTCTTAATTTCTTATTAATGACTCCTATAGAGCAACCTGACACGAATCACAGCACAAAAAACGATGTCGATTTTCAGGAAACTCTTCCTCTCATCTGGGCGCTTTCAACATTCTCTGTCAACACTCGGCTTTGTCCTTCTCCGCCCCCCCTCCTGCCAACCCCACTCCGTTGTGATTGGTTACCTTCCGGAAGAGCATGTTGCAGCATTACCAAACATGGAAAATCCGGATTGTTCTACGCAGATACATTTTGAACAAGTGAATGGCGACCGGCGTCCCTAGTGTTTAGTGCTCTGCACAGCAACCCCAGACGGTCAGCAGGGAACACGTCTAAATGCATGTACGTCATTATATGACACTTTAGTATGGTTAAACATGACTATAAATCATTATAACAACGTTTATAGGTCATAAAAGTCGAAAAAGCATAATAGGTGCTCTTTAAGGTTATAAACTACGTGTAGCTTTCCCCCATGGAGTGGGTCAAGGTCCTTCAGATGCATGTATTGACTGAAAACATTACAATTATAGTCAAGCAAAATGCTATTTAACTAAATAGAGAACATACCAATCAGTAAATCCAAATGAGCGCAGGTGAGCTGTTAGTTTATTTGCAAAACTGTCTCCAACACTCTCCGATAAATGTGTACCTTAACATATCCCTATTGCATTGACCTCCCCTCCCCATGGCCTGCGAAATGCCCAAGATTCCTCCTGTGGGTGAGTAACTACATCATGGGCAGACCACGTTCTGATTAGATGATGAGAGAGTTAGGTGGACGGTAAATGTAAGGGACTCGCCCGTGTAGCTGATCATTGGAGTGTCCTTTACAACTCGAAGGTTTCACTTTGAAGAATATGCCTGTGGAATCTGGAGGCTGACAGCTGCTGATCCCAGCTGCAACAGCATTTCTTTAAATATTAAAAAAATGTCACCAACAGGTGAGATATTCTACAGACTGGTTCAGCATCAGTATCTCTTGACAAATTTGCTGTTTTAAAACCAGAATGAACACTATATAAAGGTCTGACAAGAACTGCAGTGGTTATTAGAAGTTTTAAAATGGTAAACTGTCCTACTACCTCTTCATACCCCTGCCAGATATGGCTTACTTTCTCCTCTCTTCTCTTACTAAAGACCAGGAAAAAAAAAAAAACATGAATGGAGGCACAGCGAGGAATGTGAACCAGTGTTCCATTATTTTAAGAAATGCTCAACTATGCATCGTCCACAACCCTCGTGCAATAAACGGTGTGGCAGTACAGCGAGGGAAACATCACTAGTTTGCACTGGGTGCCTGAATACAGGTCAAAACTAAACACCAGTATAATCAAGTCTGGGTCAGGGCCCGCTCCATCTCTCGTTTAAGACCGATATACTTAGTCTCCATTGTCCACCTCTCCCTCTTCAAGCCTCTGATTCAGAGGTAACAAATATTCAGGAATGTTCCCCACCGGACAACTTCTTACCAAGAGAGCTAAGCGCTAACTTTGGACTTATATTTTTGGCTTGGACTGGCCACCCCTGACCACAAGGATCAGCCATACCTGTTTTAAGAAGGGGAACTGAACAAAGGAGACATTATTCTTGGGTGGCTCTTTTTAATTCTTGCTCATTTAATCACAGCAGAAACGTGTGACCACCAATTGATTTTAGGCCTTGTTCATACTGCAAGCAAAAATGGCCCAAATCAGATTTTTCCAATGTGTGAACAGCACAAATAACAATAATCTGATGTTTACTGATAACGATATATCGGTCGAAATTCAAAATATAGATACATCTTTCTTTATTTGATATATATATAGCTCTTTGGGATTGGCTGCTTCCAGAAAAGCTTCGGGCCACAGCAACAACGCCTTAAAACATGAGCTAAAAGGAACCAGGAACTGCAGTATAGGAAGGAGCTACTAACCTTCAACAGAACATGATGTAAGACTAAGTGTCGGGAGTGTTAACGCGGATCCGCTCTGTTAAGAGGTTCAACCACAACAGTAGACGATTTAAAAAGAGTTGATTACGTTAATAAATCTTCACAATTTCAAAAGTTTCATATCGGCAGACTCATACGTCGATACTGATATATCTGTGATGCACCAATATCGGCCAATAAAATCCACCGAGCAATATATCAGTCGGCCTCCATGTTCAGCTCTGTGCTGTACTGTGACCAGTTCACTCTGGCAAAAAGACATCTAAACCTAAACACTGCATTTATAGTGCCATATAGAGCACATTCGTGAAGATCCATCCCAGAGCTGCCTGAATAAATACACGTCAGGTCCACAAATGTACATGAATGAGTCTGCTCCAAAGAAAATGTTGTTTATAGGACTATACATGTTTCAAAATGGTCAGATTTACTTCTGAAAAAGTGGCCAGTGTATCAAACAACATAAACTACAGTGCTTTGATTTGCCTGGCTGACAAAACATTACATCGGTTCCACGCTTGGTCTGTGATAAGTTGTTACAAACATGGAAACCTCTGGAATCGTTCCGGCAGCCCGCAGTTAGAAAAGGGGCCTGTACAGGTCTGGAGAGCAGCGTTTTCACTTACATGCTGACGAAAATGTGTTATTTGGCCTCTAGGGGTTGCGTTTGCTGAAGAAACTGACGCTTGAGGTATCGAACCAAGCAAACCTTCCTATTATCATCTCCTAGCTATCTCGTCCTAAGTGATGATGCCTCATGTAAAGAGGACTATTTTGTACTGTCTTTGTAATCTGATTATGTTACAGGAGAACATGTTTCCTTTGTGCATGCTTTCATTTGACCATTTCAGATTTTCCAAAAGGTTCCCCTGTACTGAAAGGCTTTCATTTGTTGGGGTGGTCAGGCACACCCCACTATATATAGAGCAGCACAAAGCCCGGCCCTGGCATCACCAAAAGGCATGTAGCACCATGGGCGTATGAAATCTATCGCTGTCTAGAATCTATATATACAACCAGAAGAAAGACTGCTAAATGATGACAAAATGGGATTGTTACATGGTTGTTTAAGACAGGGAATAGGGCAACGCATAGCACAATAATACAACAGTGTGGAGTTGTTCTCTCTCTCTCTGTGTGTGTGTGTGTGTGTGTGTGTGTGTGTGTGTGTGTGTGTGTGTGTGTGTGTGTGTGTGTGTGTGTGTGTGTGTGTGTGTGTGTGTGTTTACCCACTGGTATAGCACTCCACAGTCATGGCTCGCACCTCTCAGATATAATAGTCTCATTCATCATGGAGCACAGACAGCCAAAGGAGTCTGGGCTCCAGTCTGTGTACACACACACACACAGCAACGGCTCATTATACTGACTACGAGGGGAGGGCCCCCATAACATCTCACGTCTTAACAAGGTCTGAACGACCCGACCTTGACAACAAGCACAATGCCAAACCTTCTCTCATCGAATGCAATTTCGTCTGAGAACGCTGCCTAAAGAAAACAACTGGCAGCTTTTCATTTGTAATCCATCGGATTTGACCAGGACTTTCTCTCTTTACTTTCAACAGGAGGGTTCAGTGGGAGTGCTTCATGCTTTGCTCTACGCGGTTGACCCACCAATGTTAAAAAACAACCTAAAAATAGAAACCTCCAGCGAGTGGAATCTCGTCTGCATACGCAGCCTCCAGGCTGCAAAAACAAACGTCTATCCATCCGCTATTCAAGTGATGTTTTGAAGAGAATAGGTCATTGGTAACCATTCTGTGGTGTCACAGTGAGCTAGTGATTTTTGGGCTAGGCGTCGGCTGAATTGCAGATGGATGATAAAGCCGGTCACTGGAATGCTACTTGAGATTCACAGCTGCCTAGACTATAACAAGCACAGGTCGTAAACCTCTCACACACACACACACACACACAATCATCTGTATTCTGCACCAGCCTCGTGGTAGTCATCAACCTGATATAGGGATACCCCTGCCCCATCACCGCTCTCCCCCCCCGTCCCAGATGTGGGAGTTGGGGAGTGGTGTCCGGGGGGGAATATACGCACCCTGACATGACGGATGGGCATCCCAACGGCTGTAGGGAGGGTCCAAACGCACCAGTGGTCCTGCCCCACCCAGACCCCACACACACACACACAATAGTGTGGGGTGTGCAGACCAAGGGAGGGGGAGGTGATTAAAGAGAGTGTGTGTGTGTGTGTGTGTGTGTGTGTGTGTGTGTGTCTTTCAGCCCACTCTGCTGGAGGTCCTGATAGCCTCCTGTTTTAACCACACCTCATTTGAACTAAATTGACACAACAGCAGGGTCCTTTCCAGAAGACCCCCTGCGTGCCTGAGACGGGCATCCAGTCAACTGATCAATATAGAAAGAGGAAGTATTAAACCAACCAACCACACACATACCGCTCTCCCTTGGTCACCCCAAACACCATCTTGCTAACCAGAAAGACACTTTACTTTTGTGCACCACAAGAGTGGTCATCAAACAAGGAAGCAAATCTTTAAATATACACAAAAGCTCCTACCATGTGACATTATATAGCAGATCATGATGTGTGATTCAAGGTGTTGCATTACCCCAACTCTACTGCAGCTCTATGATCAGACATATGTTTTCATACCACCGCCTTGGCTCTATTAAGTGAAAGGGTGTCCATGTCTCTTAAAATGGCATCAGTTAGTGTAGGACCTATATATAGTGGCTACAGTATACACATGGAGACAGCATGCAAGGAAGTCAGAGTCAAGGTTTGTTCATGTCAATCCCACCTTGCCTGCAATTGCCCTGTTTTGATGCAACTTACCGAGCGACACACCGCAACACACGTTGTACGCACCCAAGGTAGCAGTGTGAGAACAACCAGTCCTCTATTCCCCACCTCTCGTTGAGTGTAGCAGGAGGGAGGCAGGGGATCGACAGGGCGGGGCAGTGGAGGTTATGGGAGTCTTGATGAGGGACTGACAGCCCGTTCACCCACAGACTCTCCCACACACTGTAATCAGCGTAGGACCAGGCGAAAGGCCCAGGGCATAACTCTGCACTTCCTGTCAGCTAGCTGACATGAAACCAGGCTCAAGGCAGCTGTGCTGCTGCATACACCATACATCACCATGATGGACGGTGTACTATCTCAGACAGACCTATCTTACATTAAAACCAGTTTGGCCATGGAAAATATTTCTACATGCTCGTTTGACTTCCATTCCAACTACCGCACGGAGTCTATTTCCGTTGCCTTGGGAACGAAACGTGATCCAATAAAATTCCACATGAATGAGGCTTTTTTCTTTTCCATTTTGCTTTTAACAAAGACATGTTGACCAGACTGTGGTCTTGGGTCACATAATAAGATGACTCTTCACAGACCCTACCCGGGGCTCTTTGAAGGACTATGTCCTTCAAAGAGCCCCGGCCAGTATGCAAAATACATGGACTTAACAATGTGGGTGTGCGCATGTGCGCACGCGCACACCCACACACAGCTACGGTCTACCACTATGGATGAATAAAACCTGCCACATGTCGACCCAATTCCCAAACGGCTTCATTAATTCCAGGGCGGAGTCACACCTCACTAGTCAAGCTGGTTCTCCCTGACTCTGAAACTGAAATCAAAGACTAAAGCCCCGTTTACACGAGGACGCTTGCGGGTAAAAACGACAAAATATTTTATCGGAAGTGCCTTTCGTTTAGACGGTGACGGCGTTTTTGGGGCTTAAAAACGCAAAAAATCTGAAACCCCCCTCCAGAGTGGAAAACTTCAATACGCTCCGCCGTAGCGTTTCCGTCTACACTGCCAAGACGCAAAAACTCTGCTCAGATCTGTTCACGTCGCGTACGCGTTGACGTCACATACAGCGCCAGTACAGGGAAATAAACAAACATGTTGGATTATTTCCATGCGTTGGACCGTCAAGCTGCTCTGACAACTCTAATAAACTTACAGGAGTCTGTCCACGAAATGTACAGGATATGTACAGATAGTATTACTGAACAGAGAAGGATCTGTAATTATGTTTTGGTTTTCGCGGCGCAGATAAGAGAACGAAGATTCTACGCATGCGCTCAGACATGGTGGTGTTGTGTGATAGTGTATCACAGCACCACCTGGCCGCCTGACATGCATACCCAATCGAAATCCACACACTTTTGCGCCACCGTATGCACGCAGATTTCCTGCCGAAAACGCTCGTCTAAACGCGGAATAAAAAGTGAAGACGCGACGCCACTTTTGCGTCCTCTATTCAGACCGTCATCATGTAAACGTAGCCTAAGGCCCCGTCCACACGGAGCCGAAACGGGCGAAAACGATCCGGTTTCGTTTTATGCGATTCAGGAATATCTCCGTAAAGACGGAGTCATTGGGAACCGCATTGAGCTGTAAAACACTAGTAAATATTCAAGGCGCTGATTCTCCACAGAAAAAGTGGAGAGCATCAAGCCTGCGCGCACAGCCTGCGCGCTGTATACAAACATTCAGTCACGAGGAGATTCAACCTTTTAAATTGAGCAGAAATACTTTTTAAGGTACAGTTAGTAATTAAATGTATCAAGGGGCTGTATTTAAAGTTACAAAAAGAATACTAATAAAATAATTAATAAAAAACTCAACGCAACTCTGACGTCCACCAGCTGGTGGGGGAGCTAATGACGTAATCGTTTGCGTATCAGGCATCCACACGAATCCTAACACGAAACCGCATAGGTCCGAATAGATATGAAACCACCCTTGGACATGGTTTCAGAATGTCCGGTTTCGGGCACCGGATTCGCCAGCTCCGTCTGGACGGTCGGCCGAAACGCACCAGACTTATGCGGTTTCACCAAAAACCGTCTCCGTGTGGACGGGGCCTGAGCAGCGACAATCAGAGTTTGCCCTTTAAATCATGTGTTTACCTTGGCATTATGCTTATTTACATTCAGCAGAGGCTTTTGTCCAGAGATCCTTTGAAGTGACAAGAACAACCAGAGACAGCAAGGGTTCCCTCCGCAGTTGAACCCGCCTGGCCCTTACACATGTGTACTGCATGGAGCCGTGCTGCACATTTATATTCCCCACAAGCTGTAGCTGGGAGCCCAGTGGTTGTTTGTGTTAAGGGACTGATTGGATATTGGGTTAGATAACGGTCAGTGGTGGCAGCACTGTGTGTAAATCAGTGCATTGTAGGTGGATGTCGCCCAAAGGGCAGTGCGTCCTCATGTCCGGTCCCCTCCTCCCGAGGCGACCACTCTGCCCAGTTAATTTAGCTTTGTGTTTGTATTCCAGTCTCTCTTTATGCGTGTGTGCGGCGGTTCCAGAGTTTTCTATTACTGATCAGTCGCATCTGTGTTTAACTGCACCCCCGGGGACCATCTCAGATCACCCTGGGTTATTGGAAGGTACCCTTCCTCTTTACACCTATTGTCTTCCTCCCCAGCCCTGTGTCCCTGTGGGTGTCCCTGTGGCAGACGGCTCCCCAGCCATCTGCCATCACACACTCCTGCATCAATCCATTCTTCTTTCTCCCAAACTTGCTTTCCATTCATTCAACTGCATTGGATAGCAAGAGAGATAGCAAGGGAGTGAGAGGCCATGGACAGGCCCCAGGTTAACTGGATTCACAGTAGAGGGAAACAAGCAACAGCTTACGATAAAGCTAAAATTGAGGCACCTAATACGGAACTTATGGGCCGTCCCAAAACGAGTCCGCTAAATGTTCTCCTGGTGATGATCCAGAGGTACGAACAGCGCAGACGGTAGACTGAAAAACGCTGTCTTATGTTCCTTCTGCAACCAGCCGATTCTTGTTTATAACTTTTTGTTCAAATAAATGCTAATTAAAAAAAAAAAAGCAGATTTCAAACTGCAATCTCTCGCAGGTTGTAACCTTGGATTGCTTATGCATAGCTCAGACACATGAATTCATTCCTAAAAACCTTTCTCCATAGTATTTATTATCAGACTATAATCAAACAATAAACCCTGCTTGATGTTTGAAGGAGATACCGTTGGGTATTAGGGTTAACTGCAGAATCAGCATAGCCAGAGCTCTCAGTCCCAACTCCCTCCTCAAACAGAGGCTTGTAGTCCCACCCTACACGCAGGGCTAGGTCAAACAGGCGGGGAAGCGAGAATGACCTCTTCATTTCTTTGTTTATCTTTATTGTACATTTTGTTCACAACCATCATCCATAGTCGGTTATACTAAGACATCATGGATAAAGTTGATTGAGTTTCCGCAGCGATCACTACATGTCTAAGAAAATACTAATTTTGATTATTTTAAATCACCTCTACAATTTATACTATTTCTTCCTTGAAGCCTTAAAAGTCTTGTTTCGCTCCCGTTAAATTCATATGAGCAGGTAAAGAAGACATTGAGATATCCAGACAGCCAAAGGAAAAGAGGGATTAAAAGAGGAAGGGGGGAGACGGAGATGACTGATGTGATTTCATTAGCGGCGTTTCTGCTCCAGTACAATAGCATGTCCTTTCTTCAGGGGGAAAGTCACTGTCTCAGAGTGAGGAGCCGTGGAGGAGAGTGCCATGAGAACAGTTTCCCCTGTTGTCCTTTAGGGAGCGCTACTCACAGGGATATTAAAGATTTGCTATGCATATGCTAATGTAAGAATAGGAATATAATCACAAACATGATATTACTCAATTCAATTATTATTTGCTCACCAAAATAAGTTCCACTTGGGGCTCAAGACACTCCCTACATGGCTTTACATGTAACATACTCCTTTAGATGAAAAACATGTGCCAGGTTTGTATCTTCAGAGTCAGTTAATTACAAGAAGTAACCCAAAGCCTGGATAAATTCCTTCTCCCGCCTGTAACACATTTCAAGCCTGACAGCCGACCATGGAAGTGGTTCTGCCTTCAACAGGCTAGGATCTCTATTGGCAATAAAGAAGAGGACTTGAGGGATTAATTAAAAAGCAGCCTCGGTGTGCAGGTGTTCGGCCAAGTTGCTGTTCGGGAGACAAGTTGGAGCACGGCGGCTCTTTGTGTCAGCAGGAACTTTGAACTCCAGGAACACAAGGTCCCTGCCACTGTACTGAAGGCCCCAAGGGCAGCATTTCACCATTAGCAGCCACTCCTCGGATCACAAATACAGTCAAAGCACACAAAGGTATCAAAGAGATCATTACTTTAACACTTTAAAATCGTTCTTTAACCTTAGTCATAATAACTAAGTTCATCCATTTATAGTCACCTTTTGAAGTTTTCAAATCATCTCCTTCAATGTTTACCAGAAGAGAGACCACTCAGGGATACCAGCGGTAGAATTTGTATCATGCTTGTGTGTAGTCTTGCAGAACAGTCACTGCCGTCACAGTTTGGCATGAAGGTCAGTTTCAGAGAGCAGTTTGAAATCCCACCATCAGAAAGAGATAGTGTCAAGGCCTAAGGACTATTTATGTTCCCTTCCTCTGGCTGGCCACCCCCTTAAACAAGTCCCTTTAGGCCCCATCCACACGGGCGAAAACGATCCGTTTTCGTTTTATGCGGATCAGGAATATCTCCGTGAAGACGGATCCAAGCCTGCGCGGCTGTATGCGCGCATCAAGCCTGCGCATACAGCCTGCGTGCTGTATACAACAATTCAGTCACGAGGAGATTCAACATTTTAAATTGAGCAGCAATACTTTTTAATGTACAGTTAGTAATTGAGTTCATCAAGGGGCTGTATTTAAAGCTACAAAAAGAATACAATTTAAAAAAATAATAATAATCTGACGTCGCCCAGCTGGTTGGGGGCAATGACGTCATCGTTTGCGTTTCAGGCGTCCACACGAAACCGCATAGGTCCCGATATTTTTGAAGCCACCCTGGGACATGGTTTCAGAAAAGTGCGGTTTCGGGCACCGGATCCGCTGGACCTGTCTGGACGGTCGGCCGAAACGCCCCGGACTTATGCGGTTTCACAAAAGAAATCGGCTCCGTGTGGACGGGGCCTTAGTTGAGCCAAGTGTAAAGGGGCAAAGCAGCAACACGACCGTTGACACCTGAATGCAAACTGCAGTGTTTCCCCCAGGGAAATGTCTTAGTCAAGGAGCGGGGGGGGGGTCTCCGTTTCAATTCCATTCAAAAAGCTTTATGGCACACCACTGTTACTAATGCATTATTTATCTTTATGTTTTCTTTCCCTAAAAGAGTTTTCTACTTTGTTAATGCATAAATATATATATCATTATTGTTTATTTATTTTTATATCTATATATTTTTTTAGACATTGGTAGTCAAGGCGGGGCCCTATTGTTGTTAAGGCCGCCTTAACCATACAGTGCTGGGGGAAACACTGAACTGTATTATATCGACCACTACTATCAAAGGCTGTCCATGTTTTCAGACTACCTGGTGAAGTGGAGCATTGGATGAGAAGAATCATCAATCAAATACATTTCTTGAAATCAAATGTTTAAATGAATTTAAACAAACAAACAAACTCAACCTCACTTTTATATTAAATACTTTGCAAGTCTGGACATTGACACAGAACATATTTAAGGCAGCCTATGTTGCTAAAGAATGGCAAAACACAGGCATGCCCCCTTCACAGAAGTTCACTGGAGACTTGTTGTAAGCTTTCATTAATTCTGTCTGCCTAAGGACACACTGTGTGAGGGCCATAAACCAACACCAGTAACACCTCCAGCACTCCAGCTACAACGTCTGAGTTGTGCATATAAAAGTAAATTGATGCATCTGTAAGGATCATTCAAGGATCTCCAACTTTGGAGTTATTCTAAGTTCACTACAGATTTCTGTTGAAGTCTGGGATGGGTTTTGAAATGCCACAAGCACTTTCACTGTGAGAAACTAACATCCTCGCTAAATAGGAGGTTTGGACAAAGAGCAATAACCAATGAATCCACACACAGTTGGTAATAGTTGTCCATTTGAAGAATACTGAGCTAAATATTTGCTCTTAATCTTGAAAAGGTTTTAATTATTGAATAACCACCCACCTTGGTTTATATCGCTAAGGTGTTAAGACCATTATGTGCTCTGGTTGACATTGCATACAAGCGAAGATGGGAAGAACACCTCCCTCTCTAAATATAAATCAAAGCCACACGGCCCCCCTTGGTGCATGCCGTCTCCCTGCCTGATGATTTCCCTCTGATCAATCATCTCTGTCCGTCCCAGTTGGCTGCATGCGTGTGACTGTTTTCTGTCTGACAGGAAGGGTAATATCCTTCAGTATCAGTGATTCATGAGGGGACAAACAGGCCATAGCGGAGTGGACATAACCCTCATTGCCCGACGAATGACATTCAAAGAGTTTCTGTGTGTATGCGAGTGTCTTCCTTACCATAGTTCTGCATTTGGCATGCAAACCAAGGTCAAAATGATGGCCTGTTGAAGTAAATGAGATGTGCAGTCGTTGGAACTGTGTCTGTGTGTATGTGTCTGTGTGCGCGCGCGTGTGTACCTGGTTAAACAGAGCCAAGTAGGTGCGGTTTGACTATGGTGACTATGGTGACTGATGTGCGTGTGTGTGTGTAGCTGAATGTGTCTCTGTGTACATGATATTCTAGGAGTGAGGCATCACAGCAGAGGCCCACCTGCCCAGAGGAGCCGGAACCGAGGATGTTTGAACAGCACTTGGCTCCATCACACTGTGGCCTTAATGTGGGGGAAAAGAGGGAGAGGGACCTGACGGGGTAGGGGACTGGCAATATTTAAAGAGTCAAATGCACGACAATAATCTCACCTCTAGACCTGAAATCAAGTCCTGAACCGTGTCAAAGCAAAACAAATGAAGACAACTTTCCAGGACAATATTTACTCATTTTGCATTAGACTATCAGGAGGAGCCATTGATGAGGGAATCTAGTGTGGCTGAAATAGATCCCACAGAGGGATTTCAACAGCTCGCCCGGCTGTGGTGCTTGTGTCCGGCCCCTCCCGGGCCAACACCAGAGAGCCTCCATTCATTCCACCTGGGAACAAAACACGCACTCCTGGCTCCAATTTCACAATGTATTCAAGACGAGGGCTGATGGGAGCCGCTGGCAGAACAGGCATGGTTTGGACAGGATGTAGGGTCTAGTGTTTGTGTAACCAAGGTTAACCAGAGGAGGCCAAACGTCAGCCTCACCTGGCTCAGGATAATAGAGACACACACACACACACACACACACACACACACACACACACTGTAGGGGGGGGAAGAGCGAGTGCTTTAAAATAACTGCCGAGCGTTCTGGGATGGGCTTCCAGGGAAGAGTTGGTAGTGGGAAAGAGGGGGAGGGGGGGACTTGGCACAGCTGGGGGAGGAAGTTAGGATCTGTGCCGATGAGCTATTTCACGATTCCGATGAATCAGAGGAAATACCTGAAAAGCTGAAAGGCAAGCTCTCTCTGACACATGTGTTTGTGTTTACAGGAAGACAAAAACAGCCCTTCCATAACAGGGGCCCTTTAGCTACAAAAGAAAAAGTCACATAACATGCCATTGTTCACCCTCTTACCTGGTATTCTAGAGCCGGTCTAGAGCTGGACTTATATTCCAAACTGTTCCGAAGTCTTTCCCAAAAGCTCCCTGATAGAATCCGTTCAGACCTGGAGAGAGAACAGAGACGAGATTAAAGAAACCGCAAGGTATGTCTCCAAGACTTCCTCTGTGGCGCACAATAACTCTAACTGGTTTTTACGCGAGCGTCACTCCAAAGGGCCCAGTTATGAGGATGTTAGTGGGAGCCGTTGGTGGAACATTCCTCCGGCCCCGGCCTAGCTCAGTGGCGGCGCCTGCCAGATCCCTTTAGCTCCCGCTAGCAGGTGAGGCAGTGCTACAAGGCTGCTATTGTAAGGGCCCTGCTGCTGAACACGTTACCTTTTCAACGGGCATACAAAGCGATCCTGGCTGCCAAGAGGAGACAGAGTGAACGCACTACAACCACACCGTCAACACGGCTCTGGAAGGGTTTAAATGCAAAAATGTATTGTAAAAAAGGAAGGTTTGTCCGATTCTGTGGGAAAGAGTCTTGTGATGACTGCAAAACACTGTCATGTCCTTTCTCCAATGTTAATGCTCTTCTTTTTTAAACGCAGGTGCCTTGGAGGGGTGACATTCTTTTCAGTTCCATTTTCTCCTGCTACCTGAATGTTAGTCATTGTCTAGGAATGCAGCCTTAACTCAGCCCATGGCCCATTGGTCAAAGCTTTTCCCACTTTCCCTCTAGGTTGTTAAAGTCCACCAGAGAGGACTGGATGTCCCGCCCCAGGCATGGCTTGTCCACACATGTGCCACTGCATTTTTCTCCCCGCCATGGAGATGTCTTTCGCGAGGTGGGGGGACGGGACGGGAAGCATAACCATGCACACTGTAGACAGTAATGCCTTCTGAAGGTTACAACACACAAGGGAATAAGGGTTCCTGGGTTTCCCTAAAACTTATCAATATTAACGCACAGGTTACAAAACGGTTTGTTCGACCATCACATTTAGGACTGCATGCAAGAAAGATAGAGTTGAGGTGATCAGGAACTGTTAGGATTACTGTTCTTATCTTCCTACACAAGGAGTGGTGCTTACACACTGGTTTAGACAGCTAGACCACACGTGTAGCAGTAATGAACCCACACAATTAACAAACACAACCGCCAAACTCACAGTGAGTGCATTCATATGCACAGCTAAGCCCAGTTAGGCTGAGTAACAAGGTGAGAGTCATTACTACGGCGAGGACACAACACATGACTGTGTCACATGGACACAGACGCGTTGGTGTAAGTCAACGGAACTTAGGTCAGTTCAAGAAGTGACCGCATGTAAATCCAATGAGATCAATAGGCAATGGATCAAGAGTTGTTGTCATTTCACACAGACATTTGAAGGCGGGAATGTTGCTGTCTACTGTCTCCTTCTGTATAAAATGTCAGACAGGGAATGGGGATCATTTTGGTTCAACTGTAAGCCGGGAGGGGAGGGAGTAGCAAACACGAGTTGTTGTGTGTAAAAAGGGTAACCGTCATGGCGGTACCAGGGGCGGGGGTTTGGATGTGTGCAACCTGTCACCAGGCGATTTAACCATCTCTGAAAAGAAACCGATGTTCCTTAAGGTCTCTTTCTACGGCGTCTAAGGTCGGCACACATTTCTGCCTCAAACCATTCCTAGTTCTGCTTACATTTCTCCTCCAACCATTTGTGGTCGCACAAACATGTTGCTCGCACGAATACATCGCTGTAACGCTACACATCACCATGTTGTATTCGTTGCAGTGGTATGAATGTGCACAGCTAGCAAAAGTACCTCAACCCTCAGTTCTGCGCCGTTATTGTCTATAGAGCAATGTCGCAGCTCTGCGTGCACGTTCAACGTCACACAAGTCAGGCCTCTGGTTCCCGAACGCCGAAACGGTATGAAAAAAGCGGCATTGTTTGGTTCCGTGTTAAAACAAAGCCAGAATAATGAAGAATCTCATTCACGGCAATATTGTGGGATCTCTGTTAAAGGGTTAGGTGTTACGGACGATACCTACTTACCAAACAATACCTATATACCAAACAAGGCAGTGAGCATGCTCACACAGCTCATTCTGAGACTGGTCTTTGAAAGATGCCTGTTGCTTGTGGCAGTGAGGAAAGTGGGTAACAATCGGGTTCCTAGTGTGCGTGAAACACTGTGTGGCACTGTTAACTTTAGCCAATGGATGTCACGTAAAAATAATCCTATAGCTTGAGACAGCTGTGAAACAAAACCAAAACACACATTTTATACAACGTTAATATTAGGCCTACGCATTGAAGTTTAGGCTCAAGTGATCGCGGTGTAGCTATAAAATGGACTTATGTCTGAATAAATTGCACGATTTTTGTGAATTTGACACATTGACATGTTCATGTACCCTAGCAAACAACTCAATCAAATTACACACTCCCTGTGACAATGTAAAACTATAAATAAAATAAAAAAGAGTGCAAAATCAGACCTTAAGTAGAATTTTGACAAATTGTCACACAAACCACTTCAAAATTCTCTTGTACCCCCTTCCAAAACATGGGTCCTAGTGAACATAGTTCCCAACCGCAATTAAAATCTGTAGCGGAGCAAGTAAAATCATACGTCATCAAAGCCAGAGGTTCGGCCCCCTCTTAAATTGTTAATCTGTTGGTCTGAGAGTCATCACTGACTGTGTCTCAAAGCCTGCAGTTTCTCTATAATTACAACATAAAAAAGGCCACTCTATAAGAAGCCTTAAATATAACTCCAGATTGCCCTGTATTCTCTGACCACAGTGTATGGAAGTGATGCTGTGACCAGCGGTTAGCTGCTCCCAATGCCTCGTAGGCACAACGCCAGAGAGCGGCCATGAGAAACCATGTAGGCTCCATATCTTCCTTGAAATGTTTCAGTTACTCTAGGAACTTTCCGCTAAATCATTGTATGACCAAATCTTTGACAAAGCATTAGAAATATGCCATGAGCGTGATTGAAAGAATAAGAAAAGAGTGTGTGTGTGTGTGTGTTTAAGGTGAAAAGTTCTTCTGCCGTACAATTGATAAACAAAGTACAATTATATTTATGTCTTCAAATGTTTTAATTAATTAAACACATTAATGAAAAAAAGATTCCTTAATTAATGCTTTTATTTGTTCAAATAAACATCTATGAATATGGGGAGCGGTAACATCATCATGTAATCCCTTGTAGGCCTTTTAGTGTGCATGACTGCACATGCAAATACAAACGCACACGAAGATGCACACAAATTCAGCGGTCATGCTACATTTTAGGAAATACTGGGATAATACACAGACAAAAAATGTTAATTTCCTTGGCGTATTGGGCACAAGGCCATGATAGGGGTAAGAGAAACCCAATAAACAAGGCCATGTTTTAGCCAGGGGCAAGGTTTTTCACACCCAGTCTGTTTAATCAGCAAGGTCTGACTTCAGTCTGCCTAATTAGGACTTTCATTAACAAGGTTTTGTTTCGCTCAGAGCAAGTGTCCTACTGTCTCTGTTGCTACTCACCCACACCCATGATGAGTAAATGGCGATCATTCAATTGACATTCACAAGAATACAATAATCAAACTTTTCACAAGTATCACAAGTATGCTCAGAGCCTCCAGCAATGCAGTTATAGAAATGCAGGCTGTGTAAAGTATTTACAGCACATTTGATCTTTTTGTGCATGGTTGAGCGTCAAATATCTGCATTTTGGAAATAAAATAGAGGATGCTAAAATACAAGCTCAGCCTTGGGCCCTGTTAGGGTGGTGTCAGCCTTGGACCCTGTTAGGGTGGTGTCAGCCTTGGGCCCTGTTAGGGTGGTGTCGTGTCAGCCTTGGGCCCTGTTAGGGTGGTGTCGTGTCAGCCTTGGGCCCTGTTAGGGTGGTGTCGTGTCAGCCTTGGGCCCTGTTAGGGTGGTGTCGTGTCAGCCTTGGGCCCTGTTAGGGTGGTGTGGTGTCAGCCTTGGGCCCTGTTAGGGTGGTGCAATGGGACTACCAGTGCGCCCATGCAACGATGTCCATTAACGTCAACCAGTCTCATTATATAATTATATGAAAGTAAGAATATTAACGAATCAAGCAGCTGAGCACAGAGGACAATCCAAACTGACGATGTGTGTCTGAAACGTGAAATGTGTGAGGCACGGTTTCGGTCTCACCATAACAGAAAGGCCCTCTTGGGTCTTTCATCTTGCGCCTTTTTTATCTCTTGCAGAATGGACAACTAATTGTAATTCTCGTGTTCGATTTTTGTCCAGGTATAAGTGATTAAATAAAGCCAAATTGTCGGACAGTTATTAACAGTGTGGTTACCGTAACAAACTTACGGAGCAGCAAATCACAGAGGAAGTACTCAGACAGAGAGGATCATTTTTGTGACCTTCCATCACAATCTCCTGTGCCCACCACATAAGATCACCCCACAAATTATGTACTTAATGAGCAACCTAGCTACTTCAAGCATGAGGTTTGAATGAAGACAGCATATTATAGTCTGACCTTGTGCAAGGACAGGCTTCTTCGAGATAAACTGATGGTTCTTGAGATAATGAAGACGACCTTGTACATTCCCATGATCTTAAGATGCTGAATCACGCACGCCTCATTCCCAGTACAGTGTACTGGGAAAGTACTGAAGACATGTTTGTCATGTGTACTTTAGTCTATTACAGGGAGAACAGAAGGGTCCAGACGTGGAACCCGCAAATGGTACTGGTCCAGGGGGGAATTCGGAAAGGAAACAAAATACAATGAAATTGCATTGGATTCTCATGTTCTGCCTATTAGTCAATCACACACATTTTAGAAGATTATAAAGTACAGCTCACACGTCCAACCTTATCTTCAATGAGTCAAAACCAAGTGGAACTGATTGCCCTTTTAGAGAACAAACATGGATTTGACCATGAAAAGTCCTTTCTACAATAAAAGTCAATACTAAAACACATACAATTTCCAAACAGGCCTTGTTTTTTCCAAACGTTATTATGCAGGCTTTGGGTCATGGTGTGGCTTCATGGTAATCAATTTGTGGCGTGTGATCGATGGCCGGAGATTAACCATCTGCAGTGGACATGCTGCTGGGGGAAGGGTCACAGGCTTCGGAACTTATCACTATGGGATATAGAAATCCACCACACTATCTACACCAGAAGGTTAACGCTAATCCTGTGCAGGTGGGATTGCTTTCTATTATGTGGTCTGAATCCAAATCTGACATAACTTATAATTATATTTGGCTAGTATGTGACCTTTAAGGTCAGCCACCCAAAATACAAAACATACATTTCTGTATTGAATCTAGTCATCTCTTTCCATCCATTCCCTAAATGAGGAATCTAGTAGAAACACACAATTTTGTCTCTTACATAAACAGTGATAAAATAACAAGCCATCATCCACAGATTGATTAAGAAATGTTCTAAACTAGAGCCATACAACCATGTACCTCTGGAAAGAAGACAAAACATTTCACCCCCACTCTGGGTCAAAGAGTCATATCTATAATCACGCAAAGAAAATGAAGGTAAATAGAGTTATGGTCATTTTTTGTGCAGGGACAATTCGAACAAGTAACACTAATCAGACACACAATCAATTGTGAGGAAAAAAAAAGGTTATTGCTGTCTAGCTGCAATTGGACTTGAAATGACAATTGCAAACCTTTGTCCCATTAGATACTGTTTGTCACTGTGATCAGTGTTTGTTAACCTTGTAATTCTGTGGTAAACCCCCTACACATTTGGAACCTGGTAATGCCAGGTTCACCTGGACGGTAGCCAGGTCCCTTTCTCTTTTAGTTATGAGCTACATGGACCACGTTGTGGGCCTGACATTGTTATTTTAGCTACCAGCTTTACTCCTGTTCCAGCTGGATCCCATTAAGACTGAACCCACCAACTACAAGATAACACATGCTATACACATGTGTCCAAGCAATTGGTTAAAAACCATCCAAGATCAAATTGAGAAATTAGACCTAGTGAAATGCACTCACAAATATCTAAATATGGAAACAGCTTGCGAGACACCAGGTTTCATTAGGAGAGCAGAAAGCCTAGCATAATCTGTTTCATAATGTTTTCAGGGAGCAAAGTACAGGGCGCCAAGGTCTACAACTAAAACCATTGTTTTATGTCCCACACGGACACAAGCTGTGGGCTTTAGGCCCAAAGCTTGTCTAAACCACAATTGAGAGAAGGTGTAGGGTTTGGTTCAATTAGGTGAGGTATGACGTCAGCATGATGCAAGCTGGCTGTGTATCATTCATAGCTAAATGTGTGTCTAGCACATTGGAAAACAGAGGGAGCTATTAATAGTGAGCTTTAGTAATCCGAAAAGTACCATTCGATACTGGAAAAACAAATGTAGGCTTAAACCACATTTTGATAAACATTGCAATATTGTGCAGTATAAGTCAATGCTAAGTAAAATACTTAAAACACTGAGTGAAATACTTGCACTCTGCATTCCTTCATTCCTTTTTCACCACAAAGCCTTGATTGTAACCTTGTCTTATATGCAAAATCATTGGTTGGCTCAAGGGGTTACAATGCTATAGATAAGAAAATATGACTCTTTCCAGTGTTCTTTCAGTCTCCCGTCAGCGAGGGCCTCCTGTCCACAACAGGGCTTTGGCCTTCAAGCAAAGCCCCACCAGCATTTGGATTACAAGACTACATTTTACAATCCTACAAACAACCAGCGATGGGCAGTTTAAACGTGTTCCATTGTCACATTAACTGATATGCTGAGAGAGAATAAACAAAGTGCGGTGTGTCCTGTTAACATGCTTAGAAACAGCTGAACCCCTTCGACAACATAAAGCCTAATTAAGACCGAGAATAGTGAACAACTGCATAAGATTACAACACAACCTTTGGAGTTCTGTGAGTTGGTGGAGGGAAGTAAATGGACATGCAGTGGGGGGCATACATAACACCCCTCCTCCTTCCTCCCTCAGAACCCCTCCAATCCATTCCCTGAACACAGAGGCCTCGTTCATCGCTGCCCAGATTAGGGCTACCGAGGTGGAGGGGCTGGAAAAGCTTATTCTTGGGAAGCAAAGAGAACCTTAAGGCTTCCCATAATGAAATGATTGCGAGAGAGAAGACAGCAAAAGGACGACAGCATGTTGCTTAGCCTGCCTTCGGGCCACTTACACAGACAGATTCTAGCGGGCTGTAAACGATGGGCACGTCAAAGGTTGTAGTAGTGTGTAGAACTTAGCGACCCCTAGCGGAACGGACTTGGCAGAATGGAACATAATGCATGTATAAGCCAATGAAAAAAATAATTGTGCGCTCATTAGCTTAGAATGAGCTTGCTATATCTGCAGTGGATCCTCTTCCACTTTAAATCGATATGCAACTTGTAAGCTATGACCTATACTTCTATATTTTTTTACTAAATAAACCAAATACAATTTACAAATCTATCAAGGAAACTCCTCACTTGACGCTTGGCTACTCAACGCTGCCATTGAGAATGACACATTGTTGAAGTACCTCATCGCACCTTACAGCCAAGGGACGGGTGAGGGGAGTATTCAGTTGTTGCAATCCGCAACCTCACCACTAGATGCCACTAAACCCTACACACTACACCTTTAAAATCCTTCATTAGGGCCATTTTAGATTTTGTTCTTTTGACCGAAAACACTTTCCATACGCAGGTTGATTTATGCCATGCAATATATGCATTCTGGACAAGCCTACTTAAAAAGGAATACCTCATCACTCAAAAGCGAAAACCGTCAGCATCAGAGATCCTGCTTTCAACAGTGGGAATGCAGTGCAACAAATGACGAATAAGACCAAAAGCTTTCAGATACAAGCAGGAAACCCCTGTAATCCATGCGTAGGATTAGACCTCTCGGGTTACCATCAACTGGCAAAAGGTTGCTAGGAAACAGTTGGGGTAGTGTTGAATTTACTATTGAATTTTCTTTTTGTAACTGAGGACTTTGAAATTTTGCCTTAAAAAATAAACAAAATACAGAAAATGTTCCAATCTAAAATGAGATACAGATATTTATCCAGCTGTTCTTCCCTTTTTATAAAATAGATTATGTAAATGTTGTGATCGTTTGACGCTACAATCAAAATGGCAATCAAAATTCGATTAATCGCCCAGCCCTAACCGACGCCTACATTTGCACATATGTAGGCCTTCATGATCGTGAACACACACACACACACACACACACACACACACACACACACACACACACACACACACACACACACACACACACACACACACGTAAGAGAACACCTAAGACCTAAAGGCTAGAAGGGGGACATGGCCTTAGTAGGCGGCCGTATGCATCCACACAACAGTGAGCCTATAAAGAATCATATCAGGTTACTCTTTGAATCAAGCAATGTGCCATCAATATGCCAACGGGTGTCAAGTGCAAGTGACGGAACAACATCTTCGGAGGTGAGTGGAAGTTAAAGCAATGAATGAACCAGCTGTCTGTGGGTTGAAATGTAAGGAGAGCCAGGGTGTGCGTTGATTTGTTCTTCATCTAAATCTTCTTTTTCGTTTTTAGTCAATCCCACAACAACATGGAGCGCATGACCTAACTTGGTCAAATGCTACAAAAGAAGGCTTTTATTTATGTTAAAGAGCTCATCCCACCACCAAGCCAACCTGGAAACCTTAACATTCATTCTTGGCAGCACTCGGCCCTGTTCTACCCTAGCAACACTCGGCCCTGTTCTACCCTAGCAACACTCAGCCCGGTTCACCCCAGCAACCGTCCTTTTCCCAGGGCTCGAAGGGCCCCCCCGCCCCCAGGCTGTTCCAAGGGATTTTAAGGATGGGTGGAGTTGGGGACAAAAAGGGTGTTTTTGAGGAAACTGCACACACACCTCCCCCCTACCCCAAGTACCTCTACAGTTGCCACGGCCGGGTGTCGGCATTTCAAAACGCTGCATTTCACACCTGGGGGGCGGGCCTGTCCAAGCCCACACCCAGAGGCAGCAAGTGGCCACCAGAGCAGATGCTTCCCACACTGTTGCCTCCGGAGTCAAAAGCCGGTAGGCCTGACGTTATTGGCATGGCATTTGATATTTTGGAGTGCCTGAAAGACCAATGGCTTTCAAACTCTAAGCTGTGGTTGAATTGCCACCTGTCTGACATGCTGAGCCCTCCCAAGGAAAAGCAGCCTTTTCAACTGGCGCTGAATAGAAGACGTTTCAAAACCCAAACATTTTGGGTTTCCGCAATCTCCACAATATTCTTAGAAGACTTGAGCGTAGTTTTTTCCACGTGGAGCACTTCAGAAGTTCAATGGTTAAGTCCTTAGAGCCAGCAGGGCTCACAGATGTTGGTCACAGCCCAGCAGCGAGCCCCTTTGGTCCCACCCTTCCTCACCAGCCCTGATGCCGCTTCCTACTGTGAAGATGGAGGAACAAATGTCTGCTGCCATCCATGGCAGCTGTTTGTGTGTGTGCCAAATGGCACACACACACACACACACACACACACACACACACACAGTGTGTGACTTTGGACTAAACAATTCTATGGCCGATATACCTTGACCGAATTGGAAAAATCTGTTGAACTGCTGCTGAAAGCGGCGGGTTTTATGGGCGGTTTGTTTAATATCACAGGTCGCAGTGAGAGGAAACGCAGCCTGGCGTACAACAGAAATGATGCGCTAATGTAGAACAGGGAAAAGATTGATTAGTTCGGCTGAGCACCCTGGGTTGATTGTAGACCGGTGTGGTGCTTCAATGGTCTGTACGAACACATTCATTCGGATGTGTTCATGTGACATGTATGCCTATTCCTGTCGCCTCATCTCGCTCTAACACTGCCCCTCTCTCACACGATTTACAACTTCTGTACCTCTCAACCATCACCCTTCCCATCTCCTTTCCAGCCTTTTGTCAAACAAAAGGAAACAAAAGGAGCCTGTATTGGGCCATCGCTCTTCTCTCCTTTCCCCCCCTTCTACACAGAAAGGGAAAGAGAGAAAGGCATGAACAAAGAGAGAGCGAGAGAGTCAGCCAGATAGTGAGAGGGAGTCAGAGGCAGCAAGATAGATATAGAGAGATTGAGTCAGGGACAGAGCAGAACCAAACTGATTACATTCACTTCCCTAGCCTTTCGGAAGCTGTGAAGAATAGACATTATAAAACGTTGGATTATCTACAAAGCTTACTCATGCGCAGGCATGCAAACTGTACGCAACATTTTTTAATTCTAGCACACTGGCTAGTCTCTTGATGGGCTATGTAGACAAAATGATGCAGGTGCACACACAATACTTGATAAACGTATAATCTGTGGGTCTTAAGTCTTTGCCTATCGTAGATATGTGCAATAGATAGAAATATAGCAGATACATGTATGTAGATATGCATGAATACCAGTAATGCTATCAGACGCATGCATGGCTGAATAATGTCCTTTCCTGAGAAAATGGCTAATACAAGGCCAATGTCTGATAACATTAGAACAACAAAAATTTAGCAATGTTACAAATGTCTAATATTGAAGAATGTCATTCAGCTCCATCCATGCATCAGTAGAGAATACTAAAGTATAAGTGCAATCTGTGTCCAGGTCCTCTGAACACCATCCATCCAACGAAGACAGAGCGGTGTCCTCCAAGCTCAGCCTCCTTTACCCAACGGCTGATGCCACTATCAGGAGGGGAATGATACTTTACAGCCCTGTGTGCCATTCTGTCAAGGACCCCCGCCCACCCTACTCCAGTTGAGCTTACTTCCTGCTAGATAAGATAGCACAGATATATGTATGGCTGAGATACCTATACAATGGTTGTACAAAAACAATGCCAGCATAAAAGCAATACTTCACATTTAATCAAATCATGTATTTTTTAATTGCTCTACAAGCAGCATAGTTTTTTTTTTTATGTAGACTCGAGGGTGGAGTTGTGGAATCTCAATTGCAACTGGAAGGCCAGAAACACAATGTGGGGCTTATGCTAATGAAAGTCGCCCTTCCCCCAACTTTCACTGCAACACCACGCAGCAAACTCACTGACTGTTTCACCTTATAAAGTGGACCAAACTCCCAGCAGCTATCACGCGTGCCAGTAATAAGATTACTAAATAACAGCCGTTTGCTTGTGCACAGCAAGTCCAGCTCAGCAATAGACTAAATAACAGCCACACTTGCAGACCCTCGGGTCAAACACACCGTTTCCAAACCAACGTTGAGCGAGTGCACGCACACACAGACGGCAGACATTTGGGAAGACAAACGTGCTGCATACACCGAGATGAGTTAATAATTCACACGCTTCCACGGCACTTCAAAAGGGAACTCTCCCAAGTCCAGATCTGTTTTGCATTCCAAAGCTTCATGTATCTGGGTCCCTATTAGCATAGCTGAATAATAAGTAATTAAACCCGAAGAGAATGTACTGTAACATGAGGGAAGGAAGGGTGAAGGACATGCCAAGAGGAAAGGCAGAAGAAGATACTGAATGCTCAGCAAGGCTTTCATCTTCTCTTGCTAACCTGGAAGTATGACTACGTCAGGCAAGTAGAAGTAGAAACAGTGTTTGGAATGAGCCTCTTCAATTAATTGTGTTTTCAACCCTGGTTGACATGACAAGATAAATACAATTCAAATTATTTATTTTCAGTTGACCTGGATTTATTTTTCGGATAAACTTCTAAAAGCATCGTGTAGGAGGGCGGTTCCTAGGGCGTCCAGAGAGGGTCCAGCCTTGATCCTACTGGGATGGGTTCGGGGTTGGGGGTCGATCTCGCCCACATATAGACGCTAATCTTTCTGCCTCTGCTGGATTGCAAAGCCACATTAAAACAGCCAGGCCGCTCTGATAAGGTTAGGGACTTAATGCCTGGCGACGTAATTAAATTGAGTATTAAATAGGAGCAAGGGAGCGGTAGGCCTTGTTGGCTGTTGCCAAGGCTTGCCGACTGTTCATCAGCCTTCCTACTCTGATCAAACTAAGGCTTGCTGACTGTTCCAATTCCGGGGCCTGGTCCTCCCAATCCTTCCTACTCTGATCACACTAAGGAGTCCCTAATCACGTCCAATGGTAGAGAACTCAAGACATCTCCACCAATGTAATGCTCACTTTAACGTTCTTCTTTGGCCGACTATGTGACCAGACAACCCTGCTTATATCAATTTGACATTTTACAACAAAACCTTGTGTCCCCACTCCGGTGTTTGGAGTGTCCAGCCATGGCCATGACGTCCGGCCATCACCCACTCTCCCATGTCTTCTGTTTATTACCCAACCAGCTGAATGTCTCAGCTTTCTATACTTCTTGACAGATGATGGGTTTAGCTGAAGGAAAACAATATGGAAACTACAAACCGGAAATCCCCTCTTCACCTTTTGCAGCAACAACTTTGGGAGGAAGCAAGTGTTTGACACTGGGCCAGTTCAATACACAGTAGGTTCAGCATGGCTGTGGAATTATATCAGCAAGTCCTTCGTTTTCAACCTCACAGATTTAAAGTTCACTAGTTCCCTAATTTTTATGAGATGCTCACCAAAAAGGTTGCTTTATACCGTATGACTACAGTTATTAGGGATTGCTGAAATGCACTATTTTATTCCAACTCTTACACCAGGCTCTATAAAAGCAGAGGGGAGAGACTTAGCTCTGCTCAAAAAAGGTAGGTCATTACAGGTCAACCAACAGCACGTCATAATGACATCATGCAGGATGTCAAAGGGCATTTTTACAAGTAAACGCAAAATAATTTGTCTGTGATATATTTGTTCAACAATACATACATTTGCTACAAACCATGTAGCCTACTGCTTTATTCTAATTAATCAAATGATCAGGCATTACACATTTTCAGTACCTATTCTCTCCTACAATGGAAAGACAGATAGCTAATGCAATTTGGAACATTTCCATTTTTCCCCTTTCTTGTCTTTAGTGTTTGTTATTAGGAAGCTCAGCAGAACCCACCCAATGGTGAAGGCAGGGAGAACCCTGATTTCTGTTCAGAAACAATTCTAAAATAGCAGCTGACCGATTTATGTTTAAATGTCAACACATATTGTACCATTCCGTGCAGAGTAACACATTCGGTTGTCCTGTGTTTTTCAGACCAGAGGGAGTAAAGAGAGTAAATGGATTTGGTAAAGTGTGAATCATAGACCCTGTGTGACCCCATGGGACAAAAAATACAAGTCTCACCAACTCACACTGATAAGTAATCCGGGCCAGACTGAGAGATTACACATACATTAGAACTGTACCATATGACCCATCTACCACTGGTATAGCTTATTCAGTGGACACATTACGTTCACTACTTCATTCCCCTAATCGTTTTAACAATGTCTGCATTATATTAGTTTGATGCCATCTTTAAAAAGGCTACTTTGAACGTGTCTAGACGATAGGTAAAGGAGAAATCAAAGTGGCTTGGAACATGATTTACCTGACTGAGCCAGGGGCCCACAGTGGAGCCAGGGGCCCACAGTGGCCCTCTACTGAGCTCATGGTAACAGCTTAAGGTGAAGAACTTGGTTAAATCCCATGTCCCTGATTGGGGTTAGGGTCAGACACGGTGCTGTACGCATTGAGATTCTATCTAACTATCCATTTGAACTAAGTTCAAATGGAGAAGTTCCATTTGAATAGAATACATAAATCAGGATTAGTTTGAACCCACAACCTCACCTTGTTCTCCAAACCAACGCGCCGAGGAGACGCGAATCACTCCATGTGGAGGAAGAAAGATTATAGAAAGTTTTTCGCGATTCTGCTCAAGTCGTCCACAGCTGGTTTCTTTATATCCAAGTAAAGTACCTTTCCACGAGAACACGTATTCCCTCCACGTTCAAACTTTGATTCTTTGATTGAAGACTTCAGAAAGCTTTTGGCATCTCGCGTCTTTAGAAAATGGTTTGCGCTTATTCCATTCGGTCAGAAGTAGCAGTCCTACTAGTTAATTTCTGTTTCAGTTACCTTGATCTAGCAGCATGTGCAACTGCTGGTACTGCTTCCACATGGAGCTGGCGAGCTGAGCCAATGAATGA
>NC_136945.1:455000-532500 GCF_949987615.1 Pollachius pollachius | reverse complement strand
CCCCCGGACCCTCCCGGTGGGGGTCGGGATGCCACAACACACACACATACACACACACACACACACGCACTTGGCTGTGCATTCACATAGACACACACAAAGTTGTGAACTCTGGAAGTGTAGGGTTCTTCACACTTGTAACCATGGGAATAATTACTCATGAGTGGCTGTGGAGTTGCTATCAAAAATTAGCAAGTAGTGTATATTAATGGGACAAATAATGTACTATCTCAATCCCTGTTTGAGCAAAATAAATTAAGACATGCATTGCGTAAGAACATTGACCCTTTAAAAAATAGCAACGATTGTTTATTCGTTGCTACTTATGTATTTGTTTTATTTCTTATTTTATTATATTATCAAATAAGGCACGGTAAACACATCGATAGTAGAGAGACATCCTTTGACATGTTTATCATCAGTACTAAACAATCATCAGTACTAAACAATCATCAGTACTAAACAATCATCAGTACTAAACAATCATCAGTACTAAACAATCATCAGTACTAAACAATCATCAGTACTAAACAATCATCAGTACTAAACAATCATCAGTACTAAACATCATCAGTACTAAACAATCATCAGTACTAAACAATCATCAGTACTAAACAATCATCAGTACTAAACAATCATCAGTACTAAACAATCATCAGTACTAAACAATCATCAGTACTAAACAATCATCAGTCTGCACTGCAATGAAACGCTGCTGGAAGCTCCTCCTCCTCCTCCTCCTCCTCCCCATGGTGGGTAAAGACCTCCTCCTCCTCCTCCCCATGGTGGGTAAAGACCTCCTCCTCCTCCCCATGGTGGGTAAAGACCTCCTCCTCCTCCTCCCCATGGTGGGTAAAGACCTCCTCCTCCTCCCCATGGTGGGTAAAGACCTCCTCCCCCTCCTCCCCATGGTGGGTAAAGACCTCCTCCTCCTCCTCCTCCTCCTCCTCCCCATGGTGGGTAAAGACCTCCTCCTCCTCCTCCTCCTCCTCCCCATGGTGGGTAAAGACCTCCTCCTCCTCCTCCTCCCCATGGTGGGTAAAGACCTCCTCCTCCTCCTCCCCATGGTGGGTAAAGACCTCCTCCTCCTCCTCCTCCCCATGGTGGGTAAAGACCTCCTCCTCCTCCCCATGGTGGGTAAAGACCTCCTCCTCCTCCTCCCCATGGTGGGTAAGGACCTCCTCCTCCTCCTCCCCATGGTGGGTAAAGACCTCCTCCTCCTCCTCCCCATGGTGGGTAAGGACCTCCTCCTCCTCCCCATGGTGGGTAAAGACCTCCTCCTCCTCCTCCCCATGGTGGGTAAAGACCTCCTCCTCCCCATGGTGAGTAAAGACCTCCTCCTCCTCCTCCACATGGTGAGTAAAGACCTCCTCCTCCTCCTCCCCATGGTGGGTAAAGACCTCCTCCTCCTCCTCCTCCTCCCCATGGTGGGTAAAGACCTCCTCCTCCTCCTCCTCCCCATGGTGGGTAAAGACCTCCTCCTCCTCCTCCCCATGGTGGGTAAAGACCTCCTCCTCCTCCTCCTCCCCATGGTGGGTAACGACCTCCTCCTCCTCCTCCCCATGGTGGGTTAAGACCTCCTCCTCCTCCCCATGGTGGGTAAAGACCTCCTCCTCCTCCTCCTCCCCATGCTGGGTAAAGACCTCCTCCTCCTCCTCCACATGGTGGGTAAAGACCTCCTCCTCCTCCTCCTCCCCATGGTGGGTAAAGACCTCCTCCTCCTCCTCCCCATGGTGGGTAAAGACCTCCTCCTCCTCCTCCTCCCCATGGTGGGTAAAGACCTCCTCCTCCTCCTCCTCCCCATGGTGGGTAAAGACCTCCTCCTCCTCCTCCCCATGGTGGGTAAAGACCTCCTCCTCCTCCTCCTCCCCATGGTGGGTAAAGACCTCCTCCTCCTCCCCATGGTGGGTAACGACCTCCTCCTCCTCCTCCTCCCCATGGTGGGTAAAGACCTCCTCCTCCTCCTCCTCCCCATGGTGGGTAAAGACCTCCTCCTCCTCCTCCTCCCCATGGTGGGTAAAGACCTCCTCCTCCTCCCCATGGTGGGTAACGACCTCCTCCTCCTCCTCCTCCCCATGGTGGGTAAAGACCTCCTCCTCCTCCTCCCCATGGTGGGTAAAGACCTCCTCCTCCTCCTCCTCCTCCCCATGGTGGGTAAAGACCTCCTCCCCCTCCTCCCCATGGTGGGTAAAGACCTCCACCTCCCCATGGTGGGTAAAGTCCTCCTCCTCCTCCTCCCCATGGTGAGTAAAGACCTCCTCCTCCTCCTCCCCATGGTGGGTAAAGACCTCCTCCTCCTCCTCCCCATGGTGGGTAAAGACCTCCTCCTCCTCCCCATGGTGGGTAAAGACCTCCTCCCCCTCCTCCCCATGGTTGGTAAAGACCTCCTCCTCCTCCTCCCCCTCCTCCCCATGGTGGGTAAAGACCTCCTCCTCCTCCTCCCCATGGTGGGTAAAGACCTCCTCCTCCTCCCCATGGTGGGTAAAGACCTCCTCCTCCTCCTCCTCCCCATGGTGGGTAAAGACCTCCTCCTCCTCCTACTCCCCATGGTGGGTAAAGACCTCCTCCCCCTCCTCCCCATGGTTTGTAAAGACCTCCTCCTCCTCCTCCCCATGGTGGGTAAAGACCTCCTCCTCCTCCTCCCCATGGTGGGTAAGGAGGTGGTTCTCTGGTCCCCATGGTGGGTAAGGAGGTGGTTCTCTGGTCCCCATGGTGGGTAAGGAGGTGGTTCTCTGGTCCCCATGGTGGGTAAGGAGGTGGTTCTCTGGGCCCCACGGTGGGTAAGGAGGTGGTTCTCTGGTCCCCATGGTGGGTAAGGAGGTGATTCTCTGGTCCCCATGGTGGGGAAGGAGGTGGTTCTCTGGTCCCCATGGTGGGTAAGGAGGTGGTTCTCTGGGCCCCACGGTGGGTAAGGAGGTGGTTCTCTGGTCCCCATGGTGGGTAAGGAGGTGGTTCTCTGGTCCCCATGGTGGGTAAGGAGGTGGTTCTCTGGGCCCCATGGTGGGTAAGGAGGTGGTTCTCTGGGCCCCACGGTGGGTAAGGAGGTGGTTCTCTGGTCCCCATGGTGGGGAAGGAGGTGGTTCTCTGGTCCCCATGGTGGGGAAGGAGGTGGTTCTCTGGTCCCCACGGTGGGTAAGGAGGTGGTTCTCTGGTCTTTCCTTGCAGAGACCGGGAGGTAAGAACCAGGGAGGGGAGTTTGGTTGGCCTGAGGTTTATTCAAGCCCTATAAACTGAATGAATCAATGTTAGATTTGGATTTCTTGTCCCTTTTGATGTTGTTAATGTAAAACCAGGAGAATGCAATATGTATTGGAGAACGTGTTTAAGAGCTGACTGGTCCGCTGATGTGACCGATTCATTCATGATTGGATTCCTGCTAATCCTGCTTGGTTTCAAATCTCTCTGGCATGCCTGCTTGGATTCCAGGAGTGTATTGAACCCGTTAGTTTAGGGTTGGGTAAAGTAGAGTGGTTTCCTTTGTAATAAAATCGGAGGTCCCTGGATACATTTGTAGAATATAATCTGGAAACGCTAGGTCACCGGAAACAAAACATTAATCATAGAAGTTTGGGATACTTCATTATTGAGCACAGTGTGACCTACATAAATGGGAATATCAAAGAAGAGATCATGAGTTTATATTATTTGTAGAAAGGCCATTAACCAAATTCTCAATCTGAATACTGTATCAAGGGGTATCCCATATAACATGATTCCATATGGCAGTACACATATTTTCAACAATTACTATATTAATAAATGAATTGATGAAGCTCAATTATTTATCATTGGTACATGATAAACATGAGGTACGTGATGGTACACAAAACTTACTAAAATAAATACTTAATTCTTCATGGCTTCCTTTAAACATTTTCTACACACTATTCGAAGTAAAATAATAGAATACATTTGTATTTCAACCCCACTATTACACTTGACATATGTGTAAAAGTGGTGGAACAGTGCTCTCTTGAGGGGGATTAAATGTCCTACAAATTCCCAAAAGTGATTTTGCAGTTGCAAACACAGATCTGTGTGTTTGGATGAATATTTGAGTTAATCGGTCAGCAATCATTACGTTTACTAAAACCCCTGAGTTACCACATTACCCTCAACCCAAGTCAAACCCCTGAGCTACCTAATTACCCGTAACCCAAGTCAAAACCCTGAGTTACCACATTACCCTTAACCCAAACCCAAGTCAACCCCCTGAGCTACCTCATTACCCTTAACCCAAGTCAAACCCTGAGTTACCACATTACCCTTAACCCAAGTCAAACCCCTGAGCTACCTCATTACCCTTAACCCAAGTCAAACCCCTGAGTTACCACATTACCCTTAAACCAAACCCAAGTCCTTCCTTCGGAGAAGACGTAAAACCGAGGTCCTGACTCCCTGAGGTCAGAAAAGATCCCAGGGAACTTATCTCAAAGAGGAGGGGTTTCCCCGGTGTCCTGGCCCAACCAGGCTCATTCGATCTGGCCCCCTTAATCATCCTCCTGTATAATATGCTGACTCATTAATTCCCTCACTCTCCACCTCAAGCTGGTGTGTGGTGAGCGTTCTGGCGCAGATTGGCTGCCGTGCATCACCCAGTGGGTGCTACACACGGGTGGTGGTTAGTGAGGTCCCCCCTTCACTGTAAAGCGTCTTTGAGTGTCTAGAAAAGCGGTATACAAATTTAATACCGCATTACCCTTAATCCAAACCCAAGGCAATCCCTGAGCTACCTCATTACCCTTAACCCAAACCCAAGTCAAACACCTGAGTTACCTCATTACACTTAACCCAAGTTAAACCCCCGAGTTACCTCATTGGGTTAAACTAAGTTAAACACCTGAGCTAGCTGATTTTGTTAAACTAAGTCAAACCCCTGAGCTACCGCATTACGTTTAACCCAAACATGAATCCATTGGTGAACAATATCACTTTAAGTAATACCCAGTACCGATCCAAATTTAGGCTTTTACTTCTACTGAACACACCTAAAACTACGAGCCGGGGATTTCTGTGGTATAATTGTTGAATATAATTAATTAAAGGACTTTAGCCATGTCAACAGAAACCTACTTTTCTTCAATATAAAACTTTTTGCGTTATGAGTTCATAGTTTTTACACATGAAATTATGATCCAAAATACTTTTTTACGAAGCATCAGCCACTAAACAAAACTCATCAGTATCAATGAAGCTTTTATATATATGAAGCTGTCACGCCGCGACCTGCTACGCGGTCATACACCCCCATCTAGTGGCCACTTGACGCCACTGTACCTCATTCTTCCGTCACACCTGTCTTCAACCATCAATCTCCACTTCCTACTTCAGCCGGGGATCTCCATACAGCTGGCGCCAGTTCGTCGTTACAACTACCCAGTTCGTATCAGTCGTTCCAGCATTCTCTAGACCCAGTTCAGTGTTCCCGTTCTCCTCCAGTGTTCAGTCCTTGCCTGTCTGACTGCTTTCCTGATGCTGAACCCTCGCCTGTCTGACTACCCGCCTGTCGCCGAGCCCTTGCCTGCCTGACCACCGCTTGCTTCGCCCCAGCTTGTCATCTACCCCGTGTCCCAATAAACCCTCTTCCCTTTTACCCCGTCTCTGTCTCCCTGTGTCCAGTGCTTGGGTCCCTCGCCCCGCTCCTTAACATAAGCTATTTTTTGATTGCTTTATGTGAATTTAGTTATACTATAGTATAAAAGGCTTTGATACTCCCTAAGGAGCTGTGTAGTTGTAGTTGCATTGTAAACACACATTTGAAAGGAGTAGGCCATATGTCACTACATCTAACATCTAGTCAATGAATAATATTTAGCATGTTGTTGTGGGCATGCACACAGAGGCAAGGGACATAATCCACCCCAACCGCCAGAGTCGAGGATACGTCTCCCTAAAGACCGTCTCTGGGCGATGGGCCGGTAGAGCGGAGGTGGTGCTGTGTGTTTGTTCTGACTGCTCTTGTTTGTGTATATACAGTCAAGCAGCTCCCGCTCTCACTGTAACCCAATCCAGTTGGCATTCAGATTGTTTAATATATACCCATTTCACTGGCGACCTTGATGCTCTTCCAGAGTTTAAATAATTATCATTATTATTAAAAATAAACGCAGCCGGTTTCTTTTGCCCTATGAATAAATAAAGTGGTAGCCATTAAATCCTGTCCTTTGTGGGGGCACTGTTAGCAATCACTAGGGTGGGATCGACGCTGCTGCTTTGTATGGGTGGATTTGTTTTGTTTTAGAAATTCTTTTTTATAAAATAACATTCTGGTATGGCGCCCAAACAACCAAGCCGTGTCACTAGCCATTGGATTAGTTGGGAGATGGGGCAGACCTATCATCCATGGTCCAGCAGTGCTTGCAGTTCCAGTGAGAGATGGCTGAGACGTGGGACAAGGGAAAAACACTGAACAGTACAAACACGATATTCGAGCCGTTGGCAGCAGCATACCAGATGCCAGAAGAGGACTGGGCTGTCAGGCTGGTTCCAGTTCTTACCGGCAAGGCCTATGTGCCTATAGCTGCTGTTTATACCCATGATTATTGGAAAGTAAATGAGGCCATCCTTGCTAACATGAGAGTGAGTATATAGACTGAGGTTTAGAAATGCATACATTAAATCAGGGGAGACCCCACGGGAACTTCCCCATGTGTGCATGGGGATCAATAGGCTTACCCTTCTGCTGAGGTATATCTGGAAGTAAGGGGTCAGCAATTCCGGTTGCCTGAGTTGAAGATAGGCTAGTCCGTCAGATTATTTTGGGGCAGGATAACCCAGTGTGCCCACATGTGTAAACCTGTAAATGTAGTGACCAGGTCTAAGGCCCGGGTCCAGAACCAGCAGGTTATTCCACCTACTGGTAGGGAATAGACTGCATTGAGTGAGATACACTATGCAAATTCAGAACTGCAAGACAGTGCTACGCCAAAGAAGAGTAGGAGGAAAAAAGGTAGGGATAGGCTGGTAGGCACAGTGAGAGTAGCCTCCACCGAGTTGCCAGATCCTGGAGATGGTAGAGTAGAAGCATCTTGTCATTTGAGGGAGTTACAGCAGCAAGAGGAATCCCGGAAAGGTGTTTTGCAGCAGACCTGATACCAGAGGGTGAAACAGGAGCTCTGTTGGGGTTTAGTTTTGTCTTTAGAGGGGGGATGTTGTACTGCAGGTCTGAAGAGGCAGGAGTGGCTAAGTGACTAATTCCCCAAGGTCTTAGAGAGAGGGTGCTATATATGGCCCATAGGTATCCCATTTGGGGGCGAGGAAAACCTATGTCCCCCCAAAGGGTTTCCAGCAGATCACATTGGCCTGGGTTACACTCAGAGGTACAACATCACTGTGAAGTGTGTCATCGGTTAGGCACAAAAAAATTTTTTCGTCCCCTTTAGCCGGATAGCCATGGAGTTAGTAGATCCCTTAGAACAGACAGACACGAAACAGGTTCATCCTAGCAGTTTGTGATCACACTACCCAGAACCGTATCCTGTTAGAGAGGTCACGGCTAAGCAGATTGCCTTTGCCCTGTTACAGCTATTCTCTAGAATGAGCATCCCTTCAGAGATTCCTACAGACTAAGGAACCCTTTTCTTATCCAACACACTTAGGCAGGTGTACAGACAGCTGGGCATAATAAGGATTCTTACCACCCACTACTACCCACCAACAGAGGGCCTAGTGGAGCGATACAATTGGACCCTTAAGGGAATGCTTAAAAACTTAATATCTGTGAATGGCAAAGGCTGGGACTGATGGAAGTCCTGAGAGAGTCCTGGGAAGGCCCACAGCAGGAGAAGTAGGCAAGTTTCTGGTCATTTGTTCTTCAGATGAGGAAGAAAATAGAGCAGACAACTAAGTAGGTGAGGAAAAATCTGGAGAAGATCAGCAGTCAGCAGTCCTGGTATAGGATGTCCTTTGAGCCAGGACAGCAAGTTAAGAATCACAAGTTCTGTTAAAAATCTGGAGAAGATCAGCAGTCAGCAGTCCTGGTATAGGATGTCCTTTGAGCCAGGACAGCAAGTTAAGAATCACAAGTTCTGTTAAAAATCTGGAGAAGATCAGCAGTCAGCAGTCCTGGTATAGGATGTCCTTTGAGCCAGGACAGCAAGTTAAGAATCACAAGTTCTGTTAAAAATCTGGAGAAGATCAGCAGTCAGCAGTCCTGGTATAGGATGTCCTTTGAGCCAGGACAGTAAGTAAAGAATCACAAGTTCTGTTAAAAATCTGGAGAAGATCAGCAGTCAGCAGTCCTGGTATAGGATGTCCTTTGAGCCAGGACAGCAAGTTAAGAATCACAAGTTCTGTTAAAAATCTGGAGAAGATCAGCAGTCAGCAGTCCTGGTATAGGATGTCCTTTGAGCCAGGACAGCAAGTTAAGAATCACAAGTTCTGTTAAAAAAATGGAGAAGATCAGCAGTCAGCAGTCCTGGTATAGGATGTCCTTTGAGCCAGGACAGCAAGTTAAGAATCACAAGTTCTGTTAAAAATCTGGAGAAGATCAGCAGTCAGCAGTCCTGGTATAGGATGTCCTTTGAGCCAGGACAGCAAGTTAAGAATCACAAGTTCTGTTAAAAATCTGGAGAAGATCAGCAGTCAGCAGTCCTGGTATAGGATGTCCTTTGAGCCAGGACAGTAAGTTAAGAATCACAAGTTCTGTTAAAAATCTGGAGAAGATCAGCAGTCAGCAGTCCTGGTATAGGATGTCCTTTGAGCCAGGACAGCAAGTTAAGAATCACAAGTTCTGTTAAAAATCTGGAGAAGATCAGCAGTCAGCAGTCCTGGTATAGGATGTCCTTTGAGCCAGGACAGTAAGTTAAGAATCACAAGTTCTGTTAAAAATCTGGAGAAGATCAGCAGTCAGCAGTCCTGGTATAGGATGTCCTTTGAGCCAGGACAGCAAGTTAAGAATCACAAGTTCTGTTAAAAAAATGGAGAAGATCAGCAGTCAGCAGTCCTGGTATAGGATGTCCTTTGAGCCAGGACAGTAAGTTAAGAATCACAAGTTCTGTTAAAAATCTGGAGAAGATCAGCAGTCAGCAGTCCTGGTATAGGATGTCCTTTGAGCCATGACAGTAAGTTAAGAATCACAAGTTCTGTTAAAAAAATGGAGAATTGTTGTGATCACCTTGTATCAGTTGGAGAGGCACTGGCCTGTCCCCAAACTAAGAAGTGTGAACACAGATAGACACAAAAATACACCAACATTCTACACAGCCCTGAATGATTAGGAAACCGTTCCACATCAGAGAAAGACATTTCTTTTGTTGACTGCACTCCTCTGCAGCGTCATCGTATTTGCATTTGTGCAAATGATAAACCGGTAGCCTACTACTTTGAAGAGTTTCTGCATTCTGACATGTGCACTAGAACTTAGCCCTAAAAATTGGCATTTGAATGTAGTGGTCTATTTATGATTCAGTAGAATACATTTTAATAATCAATCTATTTGGAAAGAAACAATATTATATTGTTTAGAGGATACTGCTTTATGTCAATGTGTATGTAAATATATTTATTGATCATGCTATCACATTGACATGAAAAGCTCTTCTTCAGTGCCAGGTCAATGCACAATATTTGCGCATCTCTCCTACCAGTACCAGAGAGGTACAACTAACCCCCCTGTAGAACTAACCCCCCTGTAGGACTAACCCCCCTGTAGGACTAACCCCCCTGTAGGACTAACCCCCCTGTAGAACTAACCCCCCTGTAGAACTAACCCCCCTGTAGGACTAACCCCCCTGTAGGACTAACCCCCCTGTAGGACTAACCCCCCTGTAGGACTAACCCTAACCCTGTAGGACTAACCCCCCTGTAGGACTAACCCCCCTGTAGGACTAACCCCCCTGTAGGACTAACCCCCCTGTAGGACTAACCCCCCTGTAGGACTAACCCTAACCCTGTAGGACTAACCCCCCTGTAGGACTAACCCCCCTGTAGGACTAACCCCCTGTAGGACTAACCCCCCTGTAGGACTAACCCCCCTGTAGGACTAACCCTAACCCTGTAGGACTAACCCTAACCCTGTAGGACTAACCCCCCTGTAGGACTAACCCCCCTGTAGGACTAACCCCCCTGTAGAACTAACCCCCCTGTAGGACTAACCCCCCTGTAGGACTAACCCCCCTGTAGGACTAACCCCCCTGTAGAACTAACCCCCCTGTAGGACTAACCCCCCTGTAGGACTAACCCCCCTGTAGAACTAACCCCCCTGTAGGACTAACCCCTCCTGTAGGACTAACCCCCCTGTAGGACTAACCCCCCTGTAGGACTAACCCCCCTGTAGAACTAACCCCCCTGTACGAAGAACCATGAACACAAATGCACCAGGTACAACCCTGTTTTGTATTGTATATTTATTATTTTACAAAATGTTGTATGAAGAACATTATATCTGCCATTTGACAGATGCTTTTTTTAAACACTCATTAGTGGCCCAAGTGGGAATCAAACCTTATACTCTGGTGTAAGTGCCTTGCTCTATTTATAGGAATACTTTATTTTTACGTTCTTTTAAAGTCAGTGTGTTGATTTGTGTGTGTGTGTGTTTGTGTTAGCCTGTGTGTGTGTGTGTGCGTGAGTGTGTTTCACGGGGCAGTCTATGTGCGTATATGTTACAGGACAGGGTATGTGTCTATTAAAGGAACTGTAAGGTGTGTGTGTAATGGGCAAAGTCTGTGTGTGTGTTTGTGAGTTATAGGGGACGATGTCTGTGTGTGTTACGGGGCAGGGTCTGTTTGTGTGTTACGGGGCAGGGTGTGTGTGTAAAGTAAAGGGGGGGGGTAGTGTGAGGCGACTACAGGCATGGGATGGTATGACATCACTCTACAGCCTACAGGTATCACACTGGGGGCGGAGCCTACATGTAGGGGGGCAGAGCTGACAGGTATCATACTATGGGCGGAGCCAACCTGCATATGGGCTGGGCCGTACTGAATGGGGCCATAGCCTACAGGTATCATCCCGGTAGCATAGTTAGCCAATGGGAGGAGGACTTCCACATATCGACCTGTTTCTGGATCAAACAGGGTTTTGACCTGGCGCTGGGTGGGCGGCATTGTGGATACAGGCCCTGCATTCGTCAAGCCAACCAGACCTCCTCCAGGCCAGAGCCCCTGCAGGGCAAACATGAACTGCTGCTGCTGAAGCAGCTGATGCTGGTGTAGTTGTTGGTGGTGTAGTTGTGTTTGATCCGGTTTGTGGGTGGCATGGTGGTTGGAGATGCTTTGGGTGGAGGTGTTCTGGTTGGAGATGTTCTGGGTGGAGGTGTTCTGAGTTGAGGTGTACTGGTTGGAGATGTTCTGGGTGGAGGTGTTCTGAGTTGAGGTGTACTGGTTGAAGGTGTTCTGGGTGGAGGTGTTCTGTGTGGAGGTCTTATGGGTGGAGGTGTTCTGTGTGCAGGTGCTGATGAAGCCCTTGTAATCGTCTGTATGAATGGGAGGATCCTCCCCTCCTCCACCCTTCTGCTGGGTAGAGGAGGAGGAGACCACAGTGGGGGTCTGGGGGAGGTCCATAGGTTGGGCGTACCCTGTCCCGAGGGTGGGGGTGTAGTTGTAAGCAGGGAGTGGAGGCCGACCAATTGTTCCAGATTCCCCAGCTGATCCCTGCTGGGGAATCGAACCCCTGACCCTCCCGGAACGCTGTCCTGTCTCAGTGATAGGCCCCATCTGACACGTCTGATTGGCCGCTGCTTGTTTTTTGATTGGAGTGCTGCAGTTACGGAACCTGCTGCCCTCAAGTCTCTCCTGTGATTGGGGAAGAGCTGTTGCCATGGTAGCGTGACTTTGGGAAGTCACTGGATGACTCTTTGTGGCCTCCTTGGTGTCCTTGACCCCCACAGCCTGCTGGTAGCTTGGGGGGGGGCTATCCTCTGCTCCAATCACCTTGTATGTCACATGGCTCCAGCCAGTAGCGCGGGGGTGTGTCGTGGTTGCAGCGGCGGAAGTGTTGGTGAAGGAGAGGCGGCCCATTGTTTGAACCTGACTCTTGATATCCCTCACAATATGGACTGGTCCACCCTGAACTAGGCTTGTACCTCCTACTCCTTGCTTTAACTTTGGTTGGTTTCCTGGGATTTGGCAGTTAGGGTGGTTTGGGATCAGAGTTCTGGCATACTTGGCTGGTCCTCTTTCTCCTTGCATTTTCTTGGACAAAACCTCCTTGATTATGCAGGACGCCAACTTGGTTTTTGTTTCGTCCAAAGAAAATGACTTCTGGAGCCTTGGTTTACTGTGCCTACCTGGTCCTAGGAGTTCTAAGACAGAGGGAGAAGTCAGAATCACAACGAGATGTAAGGAACCTCAGCTAACAGTAGAATTGCAGAGTAACAGTAGCATAGATCCCGTTCGTATGAGGGGAATACACTTTTAATCACTTTCCAAAGATGTCCAAATAGTCGCTCACTCAAAACAAGTGCCAGTTATAACACAAATCTCCCTCCTCTTGCCTCATCTGTCCTGTCACCTCTCCCCTCACGTGAACCCTCAAGCTCAGAGTCGGACTCATTCCAGTGTGACAGCACCACCGTACGGGTGGCTGAAAGAGCATGGTGTAAATCCAAGTGCCCTGACGTCCTTCTTGCCTACCATGCTCTCCTCTTTTCTGCCTCATTATCTGAAGCAAAAAGCTCCTTCTTCCAATCTAAGGTTCAGTCTTCTCTCTCTAATCCTAAACAACGTTATGCCATCTACTCTCCCCTCCTCAATTCTCTACTGCTACTTTCTAAAACAAGTCTGTAACTGCTACTCTAACTTCCTTTTCACCACTCTCTCTGGAGCCATTGGTGCAGCGAATGGTTCCAGCCCAGCCTACACCCAGGACCTGGTAAACCTACAGCCCAGCCTACACCCAGGACCAGGTAAACCTACAGCCCAGCCCATGCACTAAGCTCTATGGCTACTGCTTCTTCCTCTAAACAGGGGGCCCAGGCTAATGCTCCACAAAACCTTGATTACTGTCCTGGCTGACATCCCCCACTTACATCAGAACACATAAAACCCTACAAATTGTCAGCGCGATAGTAATTATAATTTAATAAATGGATAAAACATCTCCATCTTCTGTTTAATTTTATGTAAATCGCATGATTTTTATACTGTTTGGGTTATATATTTATGGTTGAGCGCACTAGTTGTATTTTGCTTTGGACAAAAGCATCAGCATTTGTCCAAAGCTTCATGTAATGTAATAAAATAAATTGTAGTTTGTCTACAAACACAAATAATTTAGCACTATTTTTGGCACTGTGATTATAAGGCTAACTGTTATGTGCAGCTGACTTCAAGTGCTTCATTATAGAAACAAGAGATAGATATGTTTTTATTTATTTCATTATTAAGACGATTAAGACGTATTTTTTAAGTTGTTACTTGCACTCATTTTTAACAAGCAAATATTTAGAACATATCGTAAATCTTTGATAAGCAATTAAATGTATGCAATTAAGTGTATTCCCCTCAGGAGCTATGAGGAACTAGGCTACTTTAACGCAGTACGTTAGCTATCTAACAGTAGCATGGTGGTAGTAAAACTAACAGAAGGGTGTATGCCAGGCTAACAGTAGCATGACAGGTGTATGCTGTATGCTAGGCTTAAAGAAGTATGCTGGGTGTACTTTAATCAAACGGTAGAATAGAGGGTGTAGAATGGTTGGTAGGCTAACAGCAGCATGGGGGTAGCTATCCTACAGTTGCATAGTGGGTATATGCTAGGCATACGGTAGCATGGTGGGTGTTTTCTAGGCTAACAGCATCATGGTGGGGGTTTTCTAGGCTAACAGCATCATGGTGGGGGTTTTCTAGGCTAACAGCATCATGGTGGGTGTTTTCTAGGCTAACAGCATCATGGTGGGGGTTTTCTAGGCTAACAGCATCATGGTGGGTGTTTTCTAGGCTAACAGCATCATGGTGGGTGTTTTCTAGGCTAACAGCATCATGGTGGGTGTTTTCTAGGCTAACAGCATCATGGTGGGTGTTTTATAGGCTAACAGCATCATGGTGGGTGTTTTCTAGGCTAACAGCATCATGGTGGGGGTTTTCTAGGCTAACAGCAGCATGGTGGGTGTACCTGGTCTGCCTGCAGTCACCAGGCCCCGGTAGCCCCTGGGCCCCTCCTCGTCGCTGGTTGCAAATCTTCGCTGGTAGTATGCAGGCATGCTGTGTTGCCGGAGAAACGTTGCTGGGCGATGACACTTTGACTGACTGAGCAACTGATTGGCTGACACATCAACCCCACCCTTCGCCTGAGGCCCCTCCTTCTCTTTGTTCTGCAAAAACACAAATATCTTGTTCTTATAATGTTGACATTTTACACACACACACAACCTTTTCCTTTATGTAAAACACAAATACCCACAAGCAAAGCAGTACCTGTGTCTCCCCCGTCTCTCTGTCTGACTCCTCATCAGAGGGGAGGATGATGGAGGGGGAGAAATGAAGAGAAAGATCCTCCTCTGACCAGTCGCTGTAGCTCTCCTCCTCCTCCTCCTCTGGACGGCAGGAGGAAAAGCAGCTGGAGTGGAGATCCAAATAGTCTCCTTCACCTCCTTCCTTCTCCTCTCTTCTCCTCTCCCCAGGCCCCCCTGGGGCCCGCTCCTCCCCTAATCTCCTCTCTCCATCTCCCCCCAGCTCCACCCTTCCTCTCCTCTGGCCAGGCCCCCCCGGTGCCCACTGCTCCTCTCCTCCCCTGGTCTGACAGGAGGAGTCACAGCAGAAAGATTGACAGCAGGGGGAGGGGGAGGTGTCCAGACCCCCTTTGTGTGGTGAAAGGTTGTTGTTGTTGCTGAAGACATGTGGCTTTGGGAAATACCTTCCCACCTCGACCCCCTCCTCACAACTCATCGCTAATATAATCTCACTCTATCACTATACTATAACTATCACTATCTCACTTATCTATCACTCTAGTACCAAAATCACTCTACCATCTCTCAATCACTACTGTCACTATATGCAACTATCAATCTATCAATCTACTAGCACTATTTCCCTGTACTCACTTTACTATCACTAATATACTATATCACTCTATCACCATATAACCCCTCTCTCTTTACACTATATCACTGCTATGTCCCTCTAGTATCACTGAATCACTCTATTTTCACTTCATCATTCTCCAATTGCTCTACAATCAATGTATCCCTCTACTATCCCTCCATCAATCCACTATCACTATATCACAAAATCACTCCTATATCACAAAATCACGCTACTATCACTAGATCACTCCACAATCACTCCTCTGTTATTCAATCACTATATCACGTCTCCATCAATCTATCCCTCTACTATCATTCTCCTATCACTGCTCTATCATCTCTCTACTTTGACTCCATATATATATATATTAGATAACTAACAGGGAATGGTTTCTCTTTCCACACTTTCTTCATCTGTCACATTAAGGGAGATGGGGAGAGAGAGAGAGAGAGAGAGAGAGAGAGAGAGAGAGAGAGAGAGAGAGAGAGAGAGAGAGAGAGAGTGGACAGATCAGAAAATGTTTGCTATCAGACATGAAACACACGCTCAATCCCATGGAACACACACCTGTATGCAGGTCTTTATTGGTCTCCTCTCTCTGAAGGTCTTTGCTGGTTTTCAGTCTCCGCAACGAAGCCTTGTAGACCAGGTCCCTCCCGGACGCAGACAACAAACTGATCCCTCACTCAGCCTGGGTTGTGTGTGTGTGAGAGAGCAAGAGAGAGAGAGAGAGAGAGAGAGAGAGAGAGAGAGAGAGAGAGAGAGAGAGAGAGAGAGAGAGAGAGAGAGAGAGAGAGAGAGAGAGAGAGAGAGGTGTACATTGCATATGACTATTTTGGGATCTGAGTGACAGACATGCCTGTCGCTTACTCTATCTCGCTCCTTCACATACACACACACGCACACACACACACACACACACACGCACACACACACACACACACACACACACACACAGACACCTTACCCTGAACAGGCAGGAAAATACATACAAATCTGCATCAATGGTGACATTAATCTACTCACATTGACATACTGTATATCTATGGTAATGTATATGATATATCAAAATTCTTTCAGAATATTAATCTCTAGAATCAGACGCATTTATAAAACACCATTTTGTTATTGTGTAAAAAAGGCATGGGCATACAACTATTATTAGGTGGATACCAATACCCCCCACTACTAATAAACCCAAATTGTGGTACTGCACCCAAAGGTGGCGCTATTTAAAAAAAATTATGAACTAGCCTTATTTCTCCTTACGAGATTGACCTGGACTTGAAATCATTTCATCATATTAATCTCTATAATCAGATGCATCTTTTTCACCCTGGTCTTCTGCTCTAAAAATGTTTACTTTTCCCACAATTTCATAGAAAAGCCAAACGTCCACAGTCTCAACCCGTTTTGCCTATATGACCATTTTGTTATTGTATAACTACCATACGGCTATCATTTGGTGGATACCATTAACAGTGAAAATTTTCAGATCTGTACTCTTTTAAGAAAGCCCTCAATTCTCTTGTGAAATGTGTGCTTGGAGTTTTCCTGCTGTTGTGTGCTTATCAATCGTCATTTTCACGATGTGAATGAGGCTTCATGCAGTTCAGGAATGTCAGTGGCTCAACGGGATAATGCCGTGTACTGGTGATCCTTAGGTTGATTAGAGCATTATGAACAAGCTAAACATGACATTCTGTCATTGCCACTCATTTAAGAAACACAACATTGAACAGCACCTGAAATTCATCAGGCAATCAACATTCCGGCTCATTAGTTTCCAAGAATCTGACTGCCAAGACACCAGGGACGTTTGAAGTAGGGGTGCTCACCCGCATCTCCGCATCCCCACACTTTGCCCTGTGCTCCCGCGATTGCTCTCTACAGTCTCATAGCCTATGTCCTCTCTTTACCATCTCCTGTTGCCTCACATCAACTTGACATTAACACTGTAATATATATTATATAGGCAGACCCGCCGCATTTCTTCACCGTGCCCAGGACAAGATTACGTTTATATTGCCCCGTCTTCCCATGCGCACTTCGGTAGTCAGAGAGTGCTGGGGGGCGGAGGCGCGCACTAATGAGCATTACCAAGAGGTTCTCATTATGTTACCTCTTTCCTGTTCATTGGCTCTCAGACCGTAGTCGGGGAGCACAGGGGAGACGTTCCCTCCAGGGCCGATGTCCTTTCGGGGGTAACACCCTTCACTATGACCGGCAGTAGGTCTGTTCACGGGTCGGTTCATAGGTCGGAAGACACGGGCACGGATTCTTGGCGTTTGGTACTTTATTTAACAGTACACTATGCTCCAAAAACACAACCGGACTCATTTAGTTCCTCCTAGACTGACACTCGCTCACTCACTCGTTCACTCATTCGTCGACTCATTCGCTGACGTCACTCACACACACACACACACACACACACACACACAGACATTCTCACGCACACACATACGCCACTCTCGTAACACTACCCCCACTCTGGATGACAATCAAAACAGAATTTCACTCCAGCACAATAATAAACACCAACATGTCCATACAGATATACAGCCCCCATACACATTTAATCTAGTTGAAATGATGCAGTATAACTAGTAGGCGTCGATTTAAGAGGAATGCCGATAAAGTGTAGCTTGTAGTGCAAAGGCAAGAATTTAACATTGTATTGCGTTTAGTGCACATATTACAGTTGAGCAAAACAATCCTCGAAAAGGCATTAAAATACCCATCACTCAGGCTGCGAGTAGCATTTTAAAGGATAATAGTAGTTCTCTGTAATTACTCAAAATATTTACAGAAAAATACACCAAATGCAGTTTACCCCATAGTGCATACAACAACCATTACCGTCAAGTTTTTCTCTTTTTTTTTTTTAAGTATAGAAAATAACAATTAGCTGGAAGAGCCTATAACAGTTGACTTTGTATCAAACTTTTACCTTGAAGTTCTCTCTTTTTTTTTTTTTAAACATTGTAAACATTGCCCTTCAAGTCTTGGAACTGCCCATAAACAGGGGCACTCAATGAGCCGGGCGCTCAGTGAGCCACCAACTCACCAAACTGAGTCAGTGGTCTACGCCTACGCTGGGGCCTTTGAGAACGAGGGGTCTGAGGGTGCTGCACCGCCACACCACCCCCACTGTCCTCGAAGTACACAGGGACGGAGGAGTCAAGGTGAGTGGTGGACAGGTGAGAAGCAGCAGCTACAGGAATGTCCACAGCTGGATCTGATGAGGGAAAACTGGAGCTGTCATCAGTGTCGGAGAAGAGCTGGGGCAGACCCAGTAGAGTGTCAGCAGGATCTACGTCGTCTGGGGGTGACACCTCCATTGGTGTCCAGCTCTGGGCTTGCTCCAGGGCCCAAGTATTGTCCAGTGGGTCCCGGCAGCGATAAGGCTTTAGCTGATCGTGGTGCACCACCTTTACTTTAGTCTTTGGCCCTTTCTGGATTCGATAAACCAGGTCGTCCAACTGACCCAGAACGAAGAATGGCCCTTCGTAAGACGGGAGGAACTTCCTCACTCTGTTCTTAAACTTCTTTGTTCCTTTGATGAGGTACCACACAGCATCACAGACGTTGTAATGTGTGCGGCAACAGTTCTTGCCATATTGTCTCTTGGCACGTTCCACAGACTCTCCGAGAGCATCTCTGGTGATTTGGTGCGCCAGCTCCAGTCGCTCTCGAAGGTGCTGAACATACTCAGGGGCTGAGGGAGCTGGTTTAGGGTCCGGCGGCAGGCCGGATACCAGGTCTACTGGCTCACTCACTTCCCGGCCAAACATCATGTAGTTCGGGGTGAAACCAGTTGAACTGTGCTTTGTTGCTCTGTAGGCCATGACAGCGTTGGGAATCATGAGGTCCCAATCCTAGTGGCAACGCTCGGCTGTCGTGGCCAGGATCTTTTGCAGAGTGGTATTGAACCTTTCAACTTGCCCATCGGACTGAGGACGGAAAGGTGTGGTGTGTGTTTTGTCGATCCCGAACAGTGTGCACATTTTCTGGAACACCTCAGACTCGAAGTTCCGGCCTTGGTCGCTGTGCAGTGTCTGCGGGGCTCCATAGCGACACACCCACTCGGAGGCGAGCACTTCAGCCACAGTTACAGCTTGTTCGTTAGGTAGGGGAAAAGCTTCGACCCATTTTGTGAAATAGTCCTGTACTACCAGCACATATCTGTTGTTGCGCTCAGTCTCATTCAGTGGCCCCATAATATCCAAAGCGATGCGCTCCATAGGCGCTCCGACTCGAACAGTGCCCATGAGGGCTTGTGGTGTCTTCCGTGGCCTGGCTTTTGATGCGCAGCTGGTGCAGGTGTTACACCACAGGGAAACGTCCTCCCTCATTCTGTACCAGAAGTATCGGGTTTGCAGCCGAGCTACAGTGCGCTCTACACCAAAATGTCCACCGACTTGTCCCTCATGCATCCGTCTCATGATGTCTGGCCGGAAGGTGCGGGGCAGCACCACTTGTGGATAGAATTGGGTATCGTCCAGGCAGTAGAAACGTCTAACCAGCACTCCATCTCTGATGTAGAGGCGTTTCCACTGGCTCAATATGTCTTTGTGGCTGGGCTGCATGGTGAGACTGTTACCCATGCAGGACGTTCTCCGCTGGTTTCCAACCAGGTTCTGATGGGTGCAATGTCTGCGTCGTCTTCCTGGGCTTCTCGCAGCTCCTCCAGGGACCAACCACCAAACAGTTCATTTTCTTTTGACTTAGTCAGGTATATTCTCTCGGGGGACCTTAAGTTGTTAGAGTCAGCTGGCAGGGCCTTGTCTACCCCCACTAGACTTACTTCTGTGGGAGCTGGGTGTCTCTCTACCCCCACTGGACTCACTTCTGTGGGATTTCGGTGTCTCTCTACCCCCACTGGACTCAGCATCGCCTGGTTGATGTCAGAGTCCAAATTGCACTGCACAGCCTGGTGACTGACGTTCAACTGAGGAGGAGATGGGCTGGGGAGCTTACAAGGACAGGACTGACGGCAGGGTCTCCGGGAGAGGCTGTCTGCGTTGCCGTGAAGCTGGCCAGGGTGGATGATCTCGAAGTTGTATTCGCCAAGTCTCTCGAGCCACCTGGCGAGCTGTCCCTCAGGCTCCTTCATCCTTGTTAGCCACCGAAGGCTGCTGTGGTCGGTGCACACCGTGAAGCGCCGCCCTAGGAGATACTGGCGAAAGTGTGACGTGAAGTCGACCACAGCTAGCAGTTCTCGCCGTGTGGTACAGTAATTCTGTTCAGTTGTGGACAGCTTGCGGCTTCCATAGGCTAGCACACGTTCCACACCCTGCTGAACCTGTGAGAGAACATCGCCGATACCGACATTGCTGGCGTCTGTGTCCAGTATCATGTTGCCTTGGTCGAGTGGGTAGCCCAGGATTGGCGCGGTCGTTAGCAGGCATTTGAGTTCATTAAATGCCGCGAGAAGGGAAGAAGGGAATGTATACATTCCCTTCTCTTTGCTTTTGTGTTTTTTTCCTATAGGAAAATGGGAAAATATAAGAAAGAAGGCACATTTTGTGATTGTATAGTTTTTCTGTTTCAGAGAATAGATTTAGCCAATAGTTTATTGTTGTTTCCAGTTTGGTGAAATAGTTTGGTTGGCTGCAGTGAATTCTATGAGAATTAAAGTTAGGAGATATTCTGGTCAAGTAACCTCTCTCTGATGTGTTCCCTGTTAATGATTTTCTACTGAATTAATTTTTGTTTGTTACCACAGACTATTTAAAAATTTATGTTCTGCTTATTTTGTGTCAGAAAATGTGGAGTTGAAAACCGAAACTTAACTATCGCCTGGCTGGGCTGACTTGAGTTGGAGCAGCCAAATAGCCTAAATTAATAAATATTGTTACTAAATAAAAGGAAGTGTATGTCGTGTTGTGTGATTTACGTCAGTAGCCTACAGTAGACCTAGATTCTGCGCTCTGAACGCCACTAACTGTTCTGTAATAGGCCTACACTATCGCTATGGCATCTTTTTTTTCTTTTTTAAATTTTTTTGATTGATGTGATTTTCGGCAGACCTCAAAACAGTTGGGTGGTCACGTGGTTTTAAAAATCAAAACCCACCTCATGTGTATTTGAACCAATGACAGTGCATGCTATGCTGCACGCGCCATGAAAATGAGATAAAACAACAATGCTGCGCCAAGCAGCACCCGGCAGCAGATACAATGTTGTGTCGCGTAGTATCCGGTATCAATGGTTAACCTATGATTCTAATCAGTAGTCTACTGCTGTGTTGGATAGTGCTGCACGCACCGCTGCCAATTTCCAGCACTCCCCCCCCAAAAAATAGTTCCAACGTGCCTGCGTGCGCAACCCCCGAAACTGAAGCTGCACTCCCCGCTAGCGTATTGGCCATTTAGTGCAGCAGATCGGTAAAATAATCGTTCCCTTTGGTATACAAGCATGACATTTGGCAAAGATAATCTCTGAGGGCCACTATTTTGGAAAAAGGCGTTGGCCACATAAAAATTCTATATGGCGGCCATTTTTCAAGATGGCCGCCATTGCTATTCAATGCTTATTATATAAATTATTCAAACAGTGATCCAAGCATAAAATTTGATACAAATACTCTCAAGAAGACATCAAAAATTCAAGATGGCCGCCATTTTTAAAGATGGCCACCGTTACTGTCGAATATTAATTATTTCAATTGTTCAAATGGTGATGCAAGCATAAAATTAGGCAGAAATACTCTTCAAAGAACACTCTTTTGGAAAAAGGTACGTGCCACTCAAAATTCCGGATGGCGACCATTTTCAAGATGGCCACCATTTCTGTCAAATACTCATAATGTCTGCTTTGTCTGCTTCCTCTCCTTTGACCTGTCCGGCTTAGTTATACTTGCCAGGGATATAAAATCCCCCCTGGCATAGCTTTCAGGTTCATTGGAGTACACAAGCCTCTCCACCACTGCATGGTGCAGTCCAAAGAGAGGAAGTGGCCAGTAAAAATTCGGGATGGAAACCATTTTTCAAGATGACTGCCATTCCTGTCCTATGTTCATTGCCACTGTTTCCAAATAGTGATACAGAAAATATGCCAAAAATACTCTGTTAAGGCCACCTTTTGGAAAATTTGGATGGCCAATAAAATATTCAAGATGGAGACCTTTTCCAAGATGGCCGTCATTTCGGTAGTATGTACAGTGATGCACACATGCATGTTAGCAAAAATACTAACTGCCACACTTTTAGAAAAAGGCAATCGCAAAAATTCTAGATTCATTTTTCAAGGTGGGTATTGCTTTAATAGGGTACTCTGTTGGGACTGAGTTAAAAGGAAGGATTGAGAAAAACAAAACAGTAGTTCTTTTTTTTTTCTTCGGCATGATTTACAGACAGTTCAATAAACGTCCATTTTTTTAAAATTGTGCCAAATAGATAATTTAGTAACAACAAACAAATATTAACAAGGGGTTAGGTAATGACTAGTTTGCTATTTATTATGGCACCTTATTATAAAGTGTTACCCATTAGTTTTGAGCAAACACCGCTTGGAGGTGAAGTACATTAGTTTTGAGCACAATCAACATTGTAAGGTCAGAATCACATTGTTGGTCAAAAAGTGATTCTCTCGCTTTGAAAAGCATTTTGCACACATAAAAACTAGAAAAGTTTATATTTCTGTTCCTTTCAATGAAAATGTGTTACTAGGCTTACAAAAGGGTTATTAAGCCAAACACCACCATTTGGAAGTGAAGTACATTAGTTTTGAGCAAAATCAACAATGTAAGGTCAGAATCACATCGTTGGTCAAAAAGTGATTGTCTTGCTCTGAAAAGCATTTTGCACACATAAAAAATAGAAAAATTGATATTTCTGTTAATTTCAATGCAAACGTGTTACCAGGCTTACAAAAGGGTTTTATAAGCCATATACCACCAATTGGAAGTGAAGTCCATTAGTTTTGAGCAACCACCATTTGGAAGTGAAACATATTAGTTTTGAGCACAATCAACATTTAAATGTCAAAATCACGTATCTCAAAAAGTGATTCTCTCGCTCTGAAAAGCATTTTGCACACATAAAAACTACAACAGTTCATATTTCTGTTCCTTTCACTGCAAACGTGTTACTAAGCTTACAAAAGGGTTCTATAAGAAGCCATATACCACCATTTGGAAGTGAAGTCTATTAGTTTTGAGCAAACACCACTTGGAGGTGAAGTACATTAGTTTTTAACACAATCAACAATGTAAGGTCAGAATCACGTTGATGGTCAAAAAGTGATTCTCTCGCTCTGAAAAGCATTTTGCACACAAGAAACCTAGAACTGTTTATATTTCTGTTCATTTCAATGCAAACGTGTTACCAGTCTTACAAAAGGATTTATAAGCCATATACCACCATTTGGATGTGAAGTACATTAGTTTTGGGCACAATCAACATTGTAAGGTCAGAATCACATTGTTGGTCAAAAAGTGATTCTCTCGCTCTGAATCAACTGAAAAGCATTTTGCACACATAAAAACTAGAAACGTTGATATTTCTGTTCCTTTTAATGCAGACGTCTTACTAGGCTTACAAAAGGGTTATTAAGCCATACAACATTGCATTGTGCGCACTCAACCTCTAGTTTTAAGTAAACCCATAGCAATAAGTTGGAAACCCCATTCGATAATGTAACACTTTTCTGAGCGCATAATATAATATTTTGGCTATAATGTTGCAACGCATAACATTCGGCATCTTTGGGAGAATAATATTTATGTATACATATAGAGATTTGTGTAAATATTTTTTGTGTATATACATGCATACATTTTTGGGCAACAAAATAGAATGTTTTGCCGCAGTTTCAATGTGGGACAAAGGAAAATAATTAACGTTATCTTATCTTCTCTCTCTCTCTCTCTCTGGAGATAGGCAGGCTGTATCCCTGCCTCCCTTCACATAGCTCGCATATCTTCCCCTCTGGGTCCCGAATCCTCCACTCTGCCCCCCCCAACACACAAACAACAGAGTGGCTCACACTTTTCTTTCATGCTCCACTCTGGACATTCTTTTGAGTACTCATCGTGTACAATTGTACTTCGGACCGAGTGCGAGTCTTTACTGTAGGTCTCTGTGTAGATCGGGTCACAATAGAAAATAACAAGGCGTTATTCTCACTTTCTCTATCTTTCTTTTCTCCCATTCTGTATTCCTAAGCAGTAGCTCCATAGCTGACGTTCAGAGTGGCTATTTTCTTATCTACCAATCCGCTGATACCACACTAGACTGTATGCTTACATTTTACATTCAGGGCTATTGGAATTTTGTTATTAAAGACGATGAATTACTAAAGTACGAGTCTCCCCCCCCCTCCTGACCCCCTACCCCGTACATCTCCTCCCACTCCCTTCTCTTCGCCGTCCGGGCCCAGACCGTAAAACTAATCTTCACCTTTTCACCTTCTTCCTCTTCGTGAACGCCCCCCCCACCTCTCTCTCTACAGATCTCTCTATCTCTCTCTGTGGCTGGTTTTATTGACGATAGATTCGGTTTGTAATACCCTTTTCGTCCAAGGATCACATAGGGCTATTTGTGTATGTAGCCCTGTACAAAAACCATAAGTTACAGAGCATAAAAAATAAACAGTATAATAAAATACTGTGTTAAATATTCATAAATAAATAGAGTTCATAATAATAAAATGGGTTCAAATGTGTGCGGGTTAAAAGCATAAATATAATACGTTTAATAAAACTATTTACAGTTAAAAGATAAATTAATATAAAGGTCTTTAAGTTATCAAGTCTAAAATATTTGTGAATTCAGGATATAAAAGATGAAGAAGACGTGTTAATGTTTAACTTAACCTGTTTGCCTGTCACACATAAATCATTTAATTTCTGTTTTGTCTTTGGTTGTATTAAAACCTCACAAGCCAATCCGAATAAAGTCTCACCGTGTAACGGGCGGGACTAGTGCAGCAGGTTAGTGTGGGGAGTAGTGAGCACATGTAGAGAAGGAAACCTGACCTGACCTGAGAGCTAAGAGGAGGCATCGTAGTGTGGGAAGCATTTAAGTTTTATCGTGAGGTCGACTACTCGTGGTCCTGATTTAAACTTCTTTGTGACCTGCAAAAGGTGAATACGATGTGTATGCCTCCATTGTGCTATATCTAACTGTTATAGTAACGAAGAGTACTGGATGTGTAACGCGGTTAACGACGTGCTAGTTAGCGGTAGCATTCTGTGCTAATGTGCCCACATATCGTAGTTTTGGTAATGTAACTTAAGTTAACGCAAAGCTAATGCTAGTTCGATATGAAATAGTGTTTGATATTATGGCTCATTGGATAATTTGCTTAAAGGAGCTGGACGATGGAGATGCAGATGGCCTGCTGTTTCTGTGTTTTTCTGCTTGTGACTTCGCCACCGCCATTGCCCGCGTGTGCGTTTGGATTGCCACCGCCATTGCCATTATCTTTGTGAGAATATCATCCCCCAATCCCTTTCTGCCCCTACTAATTACACCCTGGATTTCGTGAGTACTGACCAACACATGCACGTGCTTTTATTTTCAGCTCAATGCTGAGTGAAGCGGCCAGTACAGTTTTTAGGCCCCACCGCACACAAGCTTCAAGTAACAGGCCTGCAACGGGTTAACCTCATTTAAAGTGTGTTGTTAATTTGATTGTGTGTGGTACATTGAGTTTGCATTGTTGTAAATTGGAGAATCCCGTGCATCTGATTTTATTTGTTTCTTTTCCTAAAATACATTCAACTAGTATTTCATTTTTGTGAATAAATATGTGAATGAATACTTTTGCTTTTAAAATACAGTTGTGGTGGTCATTTATTAAAATTATCTAACAGTAACATATGAATCAAAGTTGTAGTTTCCTACAACGAGCCCAGGCCCAGTCTTATTGTATTAACCACTCTAGATTTATTATTTAACTACATGGGACAAGGGTTACATAAATTGGAGGCCCCGCTGGGATTTATTAAACTAAAATAAATTAGACAAGCAAAAGTAACATGACCCCACAACTTTAAGAGCATTTATTTAAAGTAAAGTGCTAACAGTAACTAGAAGTAATCAAAGTAAAGTACAACAATGGCAGTCCTAGCAAACAGTCCATCACAACGTGAGCTAATTAACTGGTGCAAAGGAGAATCAGTAGATTTAAAGCATGCCTTCCTGTTACATGGAGTGCCTGAAGGTGTTTCAAGAGAAGACATTGAAGAAACAGCAGGGACCATCAAAGCTTGGGGAAGAGTTAGAGTTAGGGGCAAAATCTTTCACCATCAACAGCAATCGCTGATGGTGTTATGTGAGTGTCGTGAAGAGATCGACCCCTCTAAAATCCCACCTGAGATAATGCCTATAAGTGGAGGAAGTAGTTGGAAAACTGTCTGCTACACAGAGCCTCAGCTTGATAACTTTGAAGAGAAGCTACTTACCTTTTTGCAGAGTGAAGGGAGAACCTTGGAGGACATCCAAGGTCTATGTTCCCCCACCAAAGAAAGTAACAGCAATCCTGAAGACATCATCCGTGCAGTCGGTGATGTTATGAGCAGAACAAACAAACAACCTGACAGTCACCCATACAGACGTCTGCGGACATTCTCCGGGATCAGTCCCACTCCCACTGGAGAAGAGACCTTAGACAACTGGTTGGAGCAAGCAACACTCTTAGTAGAGGAAGGTGAGTGCTCAGACAAAGAGAAACGACGTCGGATACTGGAAAGTCTCAAAGGGCCCGCCTTTGAGATCATTCAAGCTGTGCGCCTGACTCAACCTGATGCTAGCCCACGTGAGTACATAGAGGCTATAGAGAGCATTTTTGGTACAGTAGAGTCCTCAGAAGAACTATATCTGTCGTTCAGAGCCCTCCACCAACAGCCTGGTGAGCGTCTGTCTGAGTTCCTACGAAGAGTAGAGAGATCTCTTGTCAAAGTAGTACAAGGAGGTGGCTTACCTGTTAGCGCTGCCAACAGCACTCGTTTAGAGCAGCTTCTTAGAGGGTCCACCTCTGAACTCATGTTGCTACAGTTGAAAATTAGGGAGCGGAGTAGTAATCCCCCTACATTCTTGAACCTGTTAAGAGAAGTGATGGAAGAGGAAGGTCGCCAGTCAGCCAGACAAAGCCAAGTGTCACACCTGCGTCCTCAGCGTGTACGCACCGTCCAAGCTGAAAAGGAGAAAGAACCTGAATCAGTCTCTAGGAGTGAACTGCAAGCTCGGATTCAATAATTGAGAGCGCAGAGCAGAGAAGCAACCCACAACCTCAGCCACCATCTGATGAGTCCTTTAACGGTCTTACAGAGAAACAAAAACAGAGAAATGAGTCACAGAGTGAACTGCAATCACTAAGGAAACAAGTGAAAGCACTAGAAAGTAAAATGAGTGTAATGGCAGTGAAATCAGAACAAACACCCCAGCCACGCCGATACAAAGCAGCTACGGGTTACAAGCCCGCTCATTCCAGAGTCTCCTCTCCCTGGCAAGACAATGAGTTTTTCTGTTATCGGTGTGGGGAAAATGGCCACATAGCCACCAGATGTACTGCCCCTGAGAATCTTCAGAAAGTCTTTAGAAAGCTCATACGCTTGGCGCGTGTTTCCCCTCTTTCCCACAAAGAGAACCCGCAGCCTGCAGCTGAAGAACACTGTGTAGCTAGAACCAATAAGGTTGAAGTCCCAGAGAACAACTTACCTGACTTACCTAACTTACCTGAAGGTCTTGTAGGTCCATCATTTATTCACACCATCAAAGTTAACGATGTAGTCTGCGATGCTCTCATCGATAGTGGGTCTAATGTGACTATCATCTTTGAAAGCTGGTATAACAAACACTTACTTGATGTCCCGATAAAACCCCTCTCTGGCCTTGGACTCTGGGGCCTTGCTGACACTGAGTATCCTTACAAAGGATATGTTGTTGTTGAGATGGAGTTTTCAGAAGAGATCACTGGTGTGACGGGACGAGTAGAAGTGCTTGCCTTGATTTGTCCTGAGCCAAGAAACCAACAACAAACCCCTCTGCTTGTTGGAACCAACACATCTCTGTTCCGCCGCCTATGGGAACTGGCGAAGACAAAAGGTGACGAGAACACTGTGTACTCAATGAGAATTCAGTCTGTTTATGCCCCTGTTAAAGCACAAGAGCAGTCAACAAAAAATGAAGTCTTGGGACAGATAAAGTGGAAAGGACCCGGTTCACTCTCCATTGCTCCAGGTGCAAAGTACTATGCAACGTGCAAAGTGGAAAGACAGAGTGCCCCGTCCAAAGATCTTGTACTGATTGATGCACCCACTGACCAGTTGCTCCCAACCGGTTTGCTGGTACAGCCTGGTGTGCTCTCAGACGCCGACATAGACAACAACAGTTTCACTGTCCTCATTCAGAATGAGTCCAAAAAGACAACTTCAATCCCAGTTGGGACCGTTGTTGCTGAGATGTATGCTGTGGACACAGTTACCCCAGTCAGGCCATCCGACCTCACAGCTGAAACCATAGACCCAAGTCTCTTTAATTTCGGAGACTCTCCCATTCCCAAAGAGTGGAAGAGTCAGCTTCAGCAGAAGTTAGCTGAGAGGCGGAATGTTTTCTCACTGCATGAGTGGGAGGTTGGTCGTGCAAAGGGTGTTGAACACCACATACGCCTGCATGACCCCAGACCCTTCAGGGAAAGGTCAAGGAGACTAGCCCCCGCAGACATAGACGATGTGCGGCGGCACATACAAAAACTGCTGGCAGCTGGAATTATCACAGAGTCCCGTAGCCCATACGCCTCGCCGATCGTTGTAGTTCGCAAAAAGAATGGGAGTATAAGAATCTGTATCGACTACAGAACACTCAACAACCGCACCACACCAGACCAGTACACAATGCCACGCATTGACGATGCCTTGGATTCTCTATCCGGCAGCCAATGGTTCTCAGTCCTAGATCTGCGCAGTGGCTATTACCAGATAGAGATGGCTCCGGAGGACAAAGAGAAGACAGCGTTCATTTGCCCTCTTGGTTTCTATCAATTTGAGCGCATGCCACAAGGAATCACAGGAGCGCCGGCAACGTTTCAGAGCTTAATGGAAAAAGCTGTTGGTGATATGCATCTTCTGGAAGCTCTCGTGTACTTGGATGATATCATCATTTTCGGCAAGACCCTTGAAGAGCATGAGCAACGTCTTTTCAAGGTACTGGATCGACTAGAGGAGGTCGGATTGAAGGTTTCTATTGACAAATGTCAATTCTGCCAGCCTGAGGTTAAGTATGTGGGTCACATCGTTTCTGCTAATGGAATAGCTACTGATCCAGACAAAGTGGAAGTAGTCAAGCATTGGAAAGAGCCCACTCACCTGAAACCTCTGAAGTCCTTCCTCGGATTTTGCAGTTACTATCGAAGGTTCATTGCAAATTACTCTGCCATTGTCCGTCCTCTTTCTGAGCTCACCAAGGGTTATGCCCCCACTTGGAAAGACCCCAATTTCAAAAAGAGTGTCGACCAGAGCAAAGTCTATTTCAAGCCATCAGAGCTTTTCGGAGAACGGTGGACTCAGGCCTGCCAGGCAGCTTTTGAGCGTATCCGTGACTGTTTGATCAATGCCCCAGTGTTAGCATTCGCTGACCCCACTAAGACGTACATCTTACATGTGGAGTCGCACTCAGTGCAGTCGGACATCGTTGGCTCGCTGCCCTTGCCACCTACGAGTTCACCATCCAATATCGACCTGGGAGGCAAAATATCGATGCTGACTTGTTGTCTCGACAATACTCTCCAGAGGAGGCTAAAGAGTGGACTAGTGTCCCACCTGCTGGCATCAAAGCCCTCTGCAAGCGAGCCTGCATCAGTGGAGAGGCTGATGTGCCCGACAGATTGGTGGACCAGTTGGTAGCTCCTGCTGCAGCTGTTCCAGAAGCTTATGTGTTCCCAGTGAACCTTAGCATGAACGTGCTGGATCAGCTAAGTCTGAAAGATATCCAGGCATCACAAGACATGGACCCAACAATTGGGCCATTAAAGAAGGCACTGGAAAAGAATAAAGGGCTGACACGCTCAAAAAATGATTCACCTGAGACTGTGTTGCTCTTACGCGAAAGCCGAAAGTTGGAATTAAAGGATGGATTACTCTACAGAGTAAAAGAAAAAACATGCGGAAAACAGATCAAACAACTTGTCTTACCAGCCAGATACCGCCCAATGGTGTTAAGGTCTCTACATGATGAGTGCGGACACATGGGAATGGAACGCACTACCGAACTGATCAAAGACAGATTTTATTGGCCGCGAATGACAGCTGAGGTCGAGCAGTACATTCGAACCTGTGGTAGATGTATCTCCAGGAAGACACTCCCTCAGCATGCCTCGCCTTTGAATCAAATAACAAGTAATGGCCCTTTAGATTTAGTCTGTATTGACTTTTTGCAGATAGAGCCTGACTCTAGAGGTGTTGCTAATGTGTTAGTAGTGACAGACCATTATACACGTTACGCACAAGCATTTGCTACAAAAGATCAAAAGGCTCTCACCGTTGCAAGAGTATTGTGGGAGAAGTATTTTGTGCACTACGGCCTACCTGCACGGATACACTCGGATCAAGGACGAGATTTTGAAAGTCGCCTGATCAAAGAACTCTTGTCCATGCTTGGGGTTCGGAAGTCAAGAACATCCCCTTATCACCCACAAGGGGACGCACAACCAGAAAGGTTCAATAGAACACTTTTAGCAATGCTTGGTACCCTGGACACTGTAAAGAAACAAAGTTGGAGTCAACATATCACCCACCTGGTACATGCATACAATTGCACCAAGAATGATTCCACAGGATACTCCCCTTATCATCTCATGTTTGGAAGGGAGGCAAGGTTACCCATTGACATCTGTTTTGGGATCTCGCCAAATGGTGAAAGTGAAACCTCTTACCAACAGTACGTCGCCAGGATGAGGAAAGAGTTACAAAAGGCCTACCAACTGGCATCTGATGCTGCTACAAAGAGTCATCTGAAAAAACAAAGCTCGCTATGACCACCGTGTGAGAGATTCACCTTTGGAGAAAGGTGACAGAATTCTCATTCAGAATTTGGGTCTAAAAGGCAAGCATAAACTCCAAGATCGATGGAAATCAACACCATATGTTGTTGTGGAGAAGTTGCCTAATCTGCCTGTTTACAAGGTCAAACCAGAGCATGGTACAGGTGTGGTAAAAACTCTTCATCGAGACCACCTGTTGCCCATCGGGTACATGGTTAGGTTGTCTAACCAATCAGATAATACAAACTCTGCTCGGAGACCTGTAAGAAGAGCTCAACTTACCCGGAAACATCTATCAACCAAGTCTGAAGAAAGTGACACAGAGTCCTCAGGCTCAGAGTTTGAAACTGTCCACAATCCTCCAGATTTTGATGTGGATGAGGTCAGGAAACAATTAGACATGATAAATCAACCTGTGGAGGATGAACAGAGTCAGAGTTCTGAAGAAAGTGAAAACTCTGAAGAGGATGACAAATTTGAAGAGGAAAACTGTGAAGCTGCAGAAAATCATATATATGTATATATAAATATACACACAGCAAAGGGAGCAGATAGTGTGTTGAAGGTGTAAATTGTGATTAAGTGGTGGCCTTATGCCATTAAATACCACATATTTCAGCCGGACAGATAGAACTCAGAGGAGCTTCTTTATCGATTGATAAGTTTGTAGTTTCCCCCACCGCCATGTTTGGAGTTCTTCATAGTCTCTGTAGCTTAGCCCCCCCCCCTCTCAACACCTCCCAACACTGGTTGATAAGAGAACTATTCCCAGTTCTATCTCAACATCTCCCCTGGTACCACAAGAAGAGGACTATTATAAGTCCAACTAGGCGACTCCCTGCTTTCCAAGAAGCTAACTATTACTGCTTTCCCCACACCCTGCCCCAGAATCCCCTTAAGTGTCTGCCCCCACCAGGTGAGCCCGAGTTCGCCTTACAACAATAGGGTAACCCATGGAACAGCCGTTCAGAACCCCACTTGACTTGTACATACTGGAACAGATAGGATCTCATTCGCTCCTATACGCCCCCATCAACCTATAAGGCCTGATGGGTTCCCTGCAGATCACGCTGGCCTGCGACTTAGGGAGCACCACCCTTACACACCTAGTTTGTACCCTCAAACACTCTCTTGATGATAGTAGTATTCATTTAGTTGAGAGAAGGAGGCCGAACCTCTTTCTATTGTTAGTCAAGTTGAAGGTTTGTTCTTATTGTTCTCTCTTCCCCTCACTCCTTTCCACCCTAAACACCTAGCTACGTGTTAGGACCAGATGTATCTTTTTAGTATTTGTTTGTGTGTTTGAGTGTGTGTGTGAGTGCTGAGATAAGGGGAGCCATTCCCTAGTTAATATCTGCAGAACACGCATGTATTTTGAATATACCATAATTACTGTGTTTTGATTCACCAACATTAATTGTTTTAACAATCTGCAAAAGTTTGCATTTTTTTCTAAATGTATTCTCTTTTCTCTTCAGGAAGTGGCAATATAAGCAGTGAAGGATGACCAACACTCATCATTTTAATTGTTTACATTATTCTAAATATTCTCTCTCTCTTCAGGAAGTGGCGGTATAAACATTGCTGGGCCCGTCTGTCTGTTTTTGTGTGTTTTGTGTATCATGACAGGAGTGCACTAGACACTGGTTGTGTTAAGAACATTACTATTAGAGAACCAGGATGGTTAAAATAGACACCGGGATTAACTAGTAAACTAATAAGTTCAATTAATAAATAATGCGAATGGTTTTCACCGGTGCACAAGGAGGGAGTTAGGAGCTCAACTACTATAATTCAATTAAAATAATTTTTTTGAAAATATTTAATCTAATTGGTTAAATTTCTGCACTAATCAGCTACTGCATACAAACATCAGAATAACACTGCATGACATGTTCACGGGTCAACTATTGCCTCCGTTGGAGCGATTGCAATAGATACAATATCGTACCACCAAAATGAATGCATGATCTTGTATTCAATAATTAGAACAGCCGGATTCCAGAACCGGAAGTGGACCTACCAAGGGAGGGACCGACCCAGGGGTAATAAATCAAGGGAGATCCCTGTACCGGAGTATTAGAGTTACCTGGTGATCACAGGAATTAGGGACAATTATCTAGACTCCATAACTTCAACAATTAGCCTTTAAAGTTGTCCATAGCATGCATACCGCTCGTCCACCGAAGTCCAGGGGTAACCAGCGCTGGGGATTCTTATTAAAGAATTCTGGGGTAATCCCGCCTCACAAAAGAGGGACCGGAAGAACCCCCCCTTTAGGGGACTCTGAGGGAGCGCGGTGGAAATTGTGGCATCCCGGCCCCCACCGGGAGGGTCCGGGGGTTTGTGGTGGAGGGCGTGTACCACCGCCATCCACCAGCCGGCGACAGAGAGCAACACACCCCTCACCCCCATCAGCCGGATGAGGGACACCTGGCCGGAGGGAGGACACGTGGGGGCAGACCTCTAAAAGGGGAGCGGAGGACTGACTCGAGGAGAGCAGGGATAAGAACGACACGGAGGCCCAAGAGACTACGAGGCTCGCGGAGACCCTAGTTCGCTATTACCGTTCTTGTTTGTTGAACTGCTTTGAATAAACGCTGGCAACGGCTTTCACCCTTGCGTTCCGCGCTATTCTTACCACGTACCTGACACTTGGGGAAACGGGCTGCCACAAAATGCACAGTTCAACAGACCTGACGAGGTTTGAGTACCAATATGACAACACAAATTAGATATTTCCTGAGGGGTAACTACTAACAGACATTTTATTAAAAGTGATCTTATAATTTAGAGATAATCGGCAAAACTTACAATTAGACTTAATTAGTATGATAAAATGTTATCCAAAATCCATCCTAAGTGTGATGGAGAATCTACATGTTATGCTTTTCTTTATGAACTTAGGTTTTGTATACTATTCCGTGTATGGTCTTGTCACCCTGTTATACTGCAGGGTCGTTTAGAAGGAAAACCTTTGTGGTTGGTGATGCAATCTGTTCTCACTCTGTTCCTGCGTTATCTTCTGTTGGTTTGGGCCTGTTTTCCTTTCCCCTGGGGAGCGCAGAGACGCATGTGACATGGCACGGCCTCGACCACTTATTTATGACATCCTAAGGAACTTAAATTGATAGATTACCATCTGGTTAACAAGGTTTTGGTTTATTGGGGGACAGCTGCCCTCAAGAACCCAAAACAAGTATAAGAACTCCTGACCTTAGCCACTCAGCGGACTTCTCCATGCAAACCTTTAGAGAATGAAGTGAGATGCAGGGCGAACTCCCACCTGAGACCTCAGATTATTTTACAGTATGCCTGTTTTGTTGTTAGCTGATGCATGTTGTGATGTATCTTTGTTCGTACTTTTATTACAAATATATATATATATAAAAAAAATAGAAAAATCAATAAAAATCAAAAAAAAAGAACAATTTCAATAAAATAAATAAAAATAAAATACAAAACAAATGGAAGATAAATATACCATGTGTGCATGTCCTCTCGTGTGTGTCAGGGCCACCGAGACAATGGAGGTTACTCCCCTGGTGGAATACAGGAGAGGATATTGAAAGCATACTTCAGATAAAACAATAAGGTTAATTAGGAAATAGTCTTTATTTTAATTGATTATGATAACATTTGTGTCGACCAATGACTAACTTGTGAATTTTTTTCTTTAGGTTCAGTTTTTGTTTTGTTTATTGTATATCACCGTACCTTTAATACCCAGATGTACAAGCATAATTGTTGTGAGTTTGGACGACTCTTTATTCTACCTAGTGTAGACAGTTTTGATTGACCTGGCTCAGAATTCCCCCCACTGACTTGGTGTCAGAAGTAGGATTGCGGCTCTCCTCGGGAGCCTCCGAGCCACACGTCGACTGACTGATGGTTCCTGCGGGTTCTGGAGAGGTGACGGTGGGGCTCGTGGGGGGCTCCGGGAGAGTGGGCGATCATGGGTCCATATGGTGAGAATTCAGGTCAGTCAGGATTAGAAAATTAAAATAATGTACTGATTTGATGTTGACCAACAAAAAACTAGATAAATATAATAATAAATACTGTTTATGTAATGGTATAGGCAGGTCAGGGACTTGCATAGCTAAAAAGCAGTTTTGGAAATAGTAATGAACATGTCGGGGACATGTATAGCTATGAATACGTAAAGATAAAACTGGGTTTTACTTTGCTAGAACAAGTCGCATGCACGTTTGATGTGGTATGCGAAAGGTAGAGCGAATAAGGACAACACGGAGGGACGTGTTGGGTACATAGGAGTGAATCAAAGTGTGGACAACATCAAATGCGAGCAATAGGTAGAATAAAAGAAGATTAAGTCATCCAATTTAAATAGTTAGTGTAGGACAATCGGGTAGAATAATGAAGGGAATTGTTGTTATCAGAAACGGATAACACAAATGTGTTATTGAACATGCAAATTTTAATATTGTGATTTTTCTTTTTACATCTCTTTGGTCATGGACAACAGATGGATTAGTGCTACATCTGCTGGGAAGGGATCCTACATGCTAGGTTCTCAATTTAGATTCAGACGTAGTGGGTTTACCCTTCAAATGCCACTACTACTGCTAACTAACTAACGCTTTGATAAAATGTTAGCATTTGATATTTTGATATTTTTAACTCTGATAAGTTACTTTTGGACCCACATCATCCACCCTCACACACACACACACACACACACACACACACAGGGTAAACGCCCTGATGTGTACCCATTACACACACACTTGGCTGCATGGGTAACTGGGACTGAAGACTCTGTCTCCATCCCTCCACTTTGCAATCCATACCATCTTCTGGGTGGGGACTGATTGTATCCCGGGCACGGCTCCCTACAATAAGCCAGTATGGAAGGCTGGTTGGCCAGTGACGGGTAAGATCCCACCTTGACATCTGGGACAACCTAAGACAGGCACAGTCACGATTACTTGGCAGAGTCACTGTGAGCACTGGCTCACTTGATCATGAAGTGACGAGCTGCAACCATCATAGGAAGAGCCGGTTGATGGAAGGTGGAGGAGGAACAGGAGTCAGATATGTCAGCTCTGGCAGCAGAGGTGGTGGAATTGGAACGGGGCAGGTCGCGTTTTCATTTATTCAACCTTTGCGGTTTATAGGCCTACTGACGCATGTAACGTTTTCGGTTTAGTGCATGACTGGGAACAGCGTGGTTTCAAGGCAGATGATGGTAAACCCACCAATATCGACCTTTGGTTTTTGATATACTGGCTTGGATTTCCCGTCTCAATAGATAGAATAGGTTTTATTTACAGATATTTAAGGAAAGGAACTTCAACTTGGTTGCACCAACAGCGTTGTTAGATATGGTCATCATTTAATGCGCATGACCGCATGAAATTAAATCAAGGTGTAATAAAAATGTTGTCATGCCAAGGTTGAAATTAGCTCAGAATATGGAACGGGACACTCAAAACAAAAATCTAAAATCTGTGCAAGCACTAAATAGAATCAGGTAGATGCACTATCTATAGCACTACTGAGTTATCACATGCAAGCTAATAGAATGACACAGCTAACCTTGCATGAAATGCTTAGGGTTAGATTCATGCCTTCCCCTACATTTCAAGGGTCCCATAAGGGACTTCCATTAGACCAATTAAAAATATAATTAACCAAAATATGCTTGAACAACTGCTGTACATAAGTTTGTATTCCAATAAGAGAAACACAAAGTTCCAGAGCCAGATGCAGACACACCTGGAACCTACCAACTACTTCAGGATCAGACCCAGCCGAGCAAGGAGCAACAGCCACATGAGGCAATCAAGTAACAGCAGGATTTGAATCGGTTCTGTTTTGGTGGTCCACCATTAGCAAAAATGTTGATCGGATAAATTACATATACCATAATCAGCAACAGTTTGTACAGTTTTCCATGGATTAGGGTAAGGGAATATATAGATATGGATATGTTATTGGCAGAGCAAGGAGGGGTCTATGGGATGATAGGCACAACATGTACTTTTATCCCCAATAACACAGCTTCAGATTAATTGGTGGCCAGGGCGCTGGCAAGATGTGGCAGAGAATTCCGGCATTAATGACCCTCTCACAGGATGGATGGAGAACATGTTTGGTAGGTGGAAGGGCACGATCCAGTCAGTGCCCGTCGCGGGAATAGTGGCAGTAACCATGTTAATTGTGGTCGGCTGCTGTTGTATTCCCTGCGCACGAGGGCTACTGAATCGACTGATCACCACAGCAGTGGGCGCTACAGAAGCCCCAGGTGCCCTTCAGGCTTACATGGGGATCAGATATGATCCGGTGAACGTGGACGAGATATCACCTGAGGGGCCCGACCCTATCCAGCTGCGGTATGTAGAATAGGCAACACCAGTAGTAACGCCTGTATCTAAGATAATCAATATCCCGGATTTACTTGAATGACGAATTATTAAACGACCAATGCGGGTTATGTTTGTTATTGTGTAATATTGTTTGGTTGCAAGTGCAACCTGTTATTTCTGTATCACTGCACTGATAATGGGACTGTTGAATTTCTTTGAGACCGTTGTTTACATGTTTCTTGCTGCTGACACGACCGAGTAGACGACTGAACGCCTGAGGAGGCTCACATGATGTGCTAGTAACCTCTCTATGTGAGCCGCGCCCTTGACAAGGAGGGATGAACGTTGGGTTCATGAATTACAGGTCCTGAGGACGACAGAGGAAACGAGAGCTGCGACTGCAACAATGTCCAAAACCCCCCACATGTACCAGCGCACCAATACATGAAGATCACCTGAGCCATTCAAATCCATGCGAGCCTACACACAATCTTAAATGTTTGCATTTTTAATGTTATGTCATTTATTTTTGTATTTTTCACTTTCAATGCATGCTGTAAATTTATAACTGTCACTTATTTTTGGACCTTTCTCTTTAATGCGTGCTGAAAATTTATAACTTTGTCACATATAACTAGGGTTGCCACCTTTCAGAAATGAAAATAAGGGACGCCCACCACGGGCCCGACTCCTGTGGGGCGGGCCACCCGCAGCAGTGGTATGTTTTATTTTGTGCTGGTGTTTTTAGTAAAGGGGTGATCAAGAAAGCAATTAGTCATACTTAAAGCTTGAAATGCTTTATTACCAATTAACATTCTCTTATAAAGTGCATGAATGAATGAATGAATGAAATCTCTTTGTGTGGCGTGTGCAACAATGAACTTTTAAAATATAAACTAAATAAACTGAGAACTTCATGTAACTTTTTAAGTGCATAACTATAGGGACTCTCTTTGAACATTTTTACGAAAAAAGAGCTTTAACAACGAGCATTGTTAAAGCTCACTGAGCTTTAACAATGCTCGAAGTTGTGTGGGACACTCCTCCCCCAGGCTGATGAAGTATGATTTCAGTACAATTCAGGTTTGCATTAGCCGGGTGATGGCTGGATTAAGGGAGAGCCACCTGGTTGTGACATGTCGCAGAATTTCCTGGAAGAGTTGTGAATTCCGTAATTCACATTTGTATTGTCTGCACTAAATGCTGTCACTTGATCAAACAATAAACCACATTTGTCAAGCGACTGCTCTATGAGAGCTACAATCCCAGCAGCGGACTCATCTGCATTTTCAATGAAATCCAGCATTTTGTTGGTGACCCCGCATTCTGGACTGAAGTATTGAACAGCAAGGGGGAACATCTTCCTGTTGCCTTTATTTGATGCATCTGTCTGAATGGAAAATGGGAGGGGTTTATCTGATGTTAGGGCCTTGAGAACATCAGCCACTGCCTTTTGAGCAAGGACATCTTTAACCACTGCCTCTGCCTTTGTTCTCCCGATAGTCTTTTTTTTTTTTTTTTCCGGGAGAATCTTTTGATTGAGTTTATGTGCACAGTCAGCACTGTTGTAGCTGAGGTTGTGTCTGACTGTGTGGTACACCTGTGTCACCTCAGCTGCGGTAACCTAGAGGGGAGGAGTGGGATGACATATTGTTAATTAAATTGAACAGTATTTGTCTGCTGCCTGTCTTATGACTTGAAAGGAAGTCAGGTCATCCAAACAGTTAAACCACACTAATAATATAATTTATGTGATGATCACTGAACAAAAATATAAACATTTTGACACAGAATACACAGAAAGCTCTACAAACATTTTTAATCTAAGAAATGTATATATATATTAAAGAATAAACGTTTTCTTTTAACAAATGTATTATTTATTTACTTATTAACTTTTAATCCATTAGTATGATTTGTTCTTTAAATGGCCATATATAATATTTAAATTGGCTAATACTACTGTATATTAAATAAATTATCGTTCATTCGACTTTAAAAACTCAACATCCTAAACAATTAATCAAACCACAACAGTTTACTAAAATAGGCGCTGCCCATGCACTGCCATCTTCTGGCAAAAGCACAACCAGATAGGAAATCAATCACAACATAATGTCCCATACCGTATCAATCTCAGGAGATGATTGGGGTATGAAGAACTGTGACACTGACGCTTGGGTCTTCTGTGATCGTTCGTGTCTGCAGTGTTGCTCTCCTGTTGCATGCTGTCTGATGTCAGACAGCCCACCGTGCGCCACTGAATAACACTCGCCGACATATTTTACAATTTGCCTTGTAATCATCTCCACTGACGCTGTCCAGCCAAGGATGTGCCTCTTCCCACTCACGTCTGTACTCCTGCAAGCGTTTCCGCTTTTGAGGACGTGGTGGAGTATCGGGTGTAGTGGACATTTTTAAAAGGCGCGGGTTTTGTGAGCAGCGCCAGTGTGGGTGTCTGTCGCTAGGCAACCGTGACCACCACACGCATGCGCAGACACACAGGACCGGAGCGGGTCCTGCGTAGATCCCGCCGCAACAATTTTGCTGGCCTTGGTATTCCCTGTGTTTTGTTTTTATCATTATTGTTAGATTTAGTGTTTGTGTGTGTGACAGACATGTGTATTGGACATTTATGGAAATATAGAACAAATCGCGTCCCGTATTGGTTCAATATGGGACGCAACATTTAATTGCCAAATAAAGGACGATTCCGTATTTTACGGGACGGGTGGCAACCCAACAGTCTGTCTGTAGGTTAACTCTCTGTCCGTCTGTAGGTTAACTGTTTCTAGGTTAGCTGTCTCTCTGTCTGTAGGTTAACTGTCTCTCTGTCTGTAGGTTAACAGTCTGTCTGTCTGTAGGTTAACAGTCTGTCTGTAGGTTAACTCTCTGTCCGTCGGTTAGCTGTCTATCTGTCTGTAGGTTAACTGTCTGTCTGTAGGTTAACTGTCTCTGTCTGTAGGTTAACTGTCTCTGTCTGTAGGTTAACAGTCTGTCTGTAGGTTAACAGTCTGTCTGTCTGTAGGTTAACAGTCTGTCTAGGTTAACTCTCTGTCCGTCAGTAGGTTAACTGTAGGTTAGCTGTCTCTCTGTCTGTAGGTTAACTGTCTCTGTCTGTAGGTGAACAGTCTCTGTCTGTAGGTTAACAGTCTGTCTGTAGGTTAACTCTCTGTCCGTCTGTAGGTTAACTGTCTGTAGGTTAGCTGTCTCTCTGTCTGAAGGTAACTGTCTCTCTGTCTGTAGGTTAACAGTCTGTCTGTCTGTAGGTTAACAGTCTGTCTGTAGGTTAACTCTCTGTCCGTCTGTAGGTTAACTGTCTCTCTGTCTGTAGATTAACTGTCTCTGTAGGTTCACTGTCCGTCTGTCTGTAGGTTAACTGTCTCTGTCTGTAGGTTAACAGTAGGTCTGTAGGTTAACAGTCTGTCCGTCTATAGGTTAACAGTCTGTCTGTCTGTAGGTTAACAGTCTGTCCGCCTATAGGTTAACTGTCTGTAGGTTAACAGTCTGTCTGTAGGTTAACTCTCTGTCTGTCTGTAGGTTGACTGTCTCTCTGTCTGTAGGTTAGCTGTCTATCTGTCTGTAGGTTAACTGTCTGTCTGTCTGTAGGTTAACTGTCTCTGTCTGTAGGTTTACTGTCTCTCTGTCTGTAGGTTAACAGTCTGTCTGTCTGTACGTTAACAGCCTGTCTGTAGCTTAACTGGCTGGCTGTCTGTAGGTTAACTGTCTGTCTGTCTGTAGGTTAACAGTCTGTCTGTCTGTCCGTAGGTTAACTGTCTCTCTGTCTGTAGGTTAACAGTCTCTCTGTCTGTAGGTTAACTGTCTGTCTGTAGGTTAACAGCCTGTCTGTAGATTAACTGTGTCTGTAGGTCAACTGCCTCTCTGTCTGTAGGTTAACCCTCTGTCTGTCTGAAGTTTAACTGTCTGTCTGTCTGTAGGTTAACTGTATGTCTGTCTGTGAGTCGGTGCTGCTCTAGAGGTATGTTGCAACTTATAATGTGATAAAGACTCATAATGTAATAACGGCTCATAATGTAATACGGGCTTTGCGCATAATGTAATACTGTAATAACTTATTACATTAAGAACCTTATTGATACCGTTCATAATGTTATAACAGTTCATAATGTAATAATTGCACATATAGTGAGAAAAGTGTTGCATTATCATAATTCTTACTTCTGCCATCCCTGCAGGAGTGGAAGGAAATGCTTTCACCTGTGTCTGTCTCTCAGCAAGATCACACATTTCTACAAACATGCTGGAGCATTAGCCAACTTAGATGCCATATACTGAACCTCGCTCCCAATAAGTGGCAGGCCTCATAAAAAGGAAGAGAAGCCTTATTCTTTAACGCATCATCCTCCATAGGTATAATCAGTGGTATAAAGGTAACAACTGCAAACACTGACAACTAAAGCACTTTTGGGCAGAGGTTTGTTTTTGAGTTTGACTATGATTTGTACATAGGTTCGGTACAGTAACCAACTCAAAAGCTGTCAGGAGAAGAGGTTGGATTAGGGAAGAAGGAGGGGGACTGTAGTTCATGTAGTTTAATGTTCTTTGCTACAATAACTAATAACTCCTGCAATGAAAACACATTTAAAACTGTACTTTTCAAAAAAGTAAGTGAAAACTCCCTTCCATACAACCTTACGAATACCTTCCAATAAAAATGTAGCCGTTTTTTTTTGTTGGTCTTTAATGCCAATTTAATAAAGGCTTTTAGACATTATTTTCCTACTACTTACGTGAACTACATGATACAAGCAGCATAACATGTTAATTCAAACTTATTTTATTTTGGAACTTTTGAACAATAACAAAAAAGTCATCAAAAACGTTGGAGACCTGAACATCAAATTACACACACTGTCTCACAATATATACCAGCTATATACAGTAAGTGAGTCTAGAACAGACATAGGGATGTCATAGAAAACATGAACCAGCTCAAAGGCTCTTTAAATGTAAACACAGCCTGTCAGGACACAAAAGTAAAAATATAAGTCCAAGTAAATTTAACTAAACAATATGCCTATAAACATGATCATAAATTATAGTTGCCAACAAAAATAAAGTCAAGGGGTCTCCATTTGTCAGTGGTCAGTGACTGTGCCAGTGATCACTCAAATCACTTTATTTCTTCCAATGATTGTCTTTAATATGGAACCATCCAAAGGATATAAGTCGAATCACGATCCATGCTGTAATCCACCTGGCATTTTGGCTGAAGAGCTGCCTGATGTTGGATGCAAGGCCACTATTACGTCCAGCTGCTTTATATAACCTACAAATACTAATGCTGCAGTCTTCATCCATCACAATATTTAAACATTCCACCAAAGAATCACGCACGAAAATTATTGGTAGGAATGGCAGGGTTAAATCACTGAACAAGTTGGAAACTCTGTTGAAGGTGCCCAGCATTGTCATATCCATCAACAGGCAATACTGGATAATGGTTGACAGTACAATTAAAGGCAAATTAGGGCTAGCAATGAAGTCAGGGTCAGCAGGGAAGATATGTTTTGGCACTGTAGGACATGCAGAAGGAACAGTATCAGGGTTAGTGTAACGGACAGTGTGGAGGTCACCATGTAGGACATCATTGGGATCACCATAAGGAACATCACATGAGTCACCATGTAGGACATCATTGGGATCACCATAAGGAACATCACACGAGTCACCGTGTAGGACATCATTGGGATCACCATAAGGAACATCACACGAGTCACCATGTAGGACATCATTGGGATCACCATAAAGAACATCACACAAGTCACCATGTAGGACATCATTGGGATCATCATAAGGAACATCACATGAGTCATCATGTAGGACATCATTGGGATCACCATAAGGAACATCACATGAGTCACCATGTAGGACATCATTGGGATCACCATAAGGAACATCACATGAGTCACCATGTAGGACATCATTGGGATCACCATAAGGATCATCACATGAGTCACCATGTAGGACATCATTGGGATCACCATAAGGAACATCACATGAGTCACCATGTAGGACATCATTGGGATCACCATAAGGAACATCACATGAGTCACCATGTAGGACATCATTGGGATCACCATAAGGAACATCACATGAGTCACCATGTAGGACATCATTGGGATCACCATAAGGAACATCACATGAGTCACCATGTAGGACATCACTGGAATCTCCAGGAGGGTAATTGTTGGGGTCAGAGTGATGTTCAGAGTCAGGGTTTGAATGGTGGTCAGAGTCAGGGACAGCACCAGAGCCAGTATTATAAAGAAGCACCATCTGCTTCTCCGCTCTCTGAATTCTTCGAATGAATGGTCTGACTGGTCAATCAAGACTAACATAATGGTCCCCACAACCTTCAGCAAAATGGCCTAGAATCAGCAATGGCAGACTATCATCGTAGTGACCATGTGGGGATACTATTACTGTTGCATCAACTCCAAGCGTTGACACAATCATAAACTGTACATTGAATATAGTTGATGTTCTTTGTAGAGTCAAATGATCACCATATGTACCACTGTGCTGCATGCTTTGCACATAGTCATGCCATTGCCTTTCCACAAAATTAGAAAGATGCATTCCATTCATGGCATGTGGGTGAAGCATTAGGTCTGATACAATTTCTTGCCTTAAAGATGTTGCAGACCGAAAAATTGCAAGTGAGGCAAGTTGGTCAACCATGGCAGCAAACTGGCAGCTGCCATCTGAATTAGGGTCCAAACGAGTCCTGAAACCCAAAGGATTCTAACCTCATTCCATGGGTGATGGGCTGTAACAACTGTATGCGTTGATGTTTTCTGGCCTTGTGCTCAGAACGCTGTTCTCCCGCTCCCTTGTGATACTTGTCACATCACATACTGCAAACCATTTGTTATGTTGATGTCCTGGGTTGCCTAGCATTCGGAACGATTTTCAAAGCGTATCGTTTTGAAAATCTGGGACCTGTGCTGACCCTCACCAACACTTTGTCCTGTAAGTTGTAAACTGATGGTGGTGGATTTCCCCTTTACATTTACATTTACATTTAGGGCATTTAGCAGACGCTTTTATCCAAAGCGACTTACAATAAGTGCATTTGTTACAATAAGTACATTTGTCATAAGAAGTGAAACAATATATCGCTGTCGGTACAGTAAAGACGTTCATAGAACCAAGTGCAAGTATTACAATCGCTAGGCTAACCCATTCCCTGTGTAAAGCAGGGATAGCAACTACTGTAGATGCTACACAATTAAGTACCTTGAATAAGTTCAATGTACAAGTGCCAGGACGTACAACATTCAATGGTGGCTGTGCATTGGTTTCTATGCAGAGTCGAGATGAACTCTGAACAGGTGAGTTTTGAGTCTTTTGCGGAAGCTGGTGAGCGACTCTGCGGTCCTGACATCGGTGGGGAGCTCGTTCCACCACTGAGGTCCCAAAACAGAGAAAAGTTGTGACTTTGCTGATCGACCTTTGCTTGCTCTTAGCGATGGCGGTACCAGACGTCCAGCTGAGGTAGTTGAGCGGAGGGATCGAGCTGGGGTGTGTGGCTTTACTAATGCTTGGAGGTAGGCAGGGGCAGTTCCATCGACTGCCTTGTATGCCAGTACCATCATCTTGAATCTGATGTGAGCTATTACAGGGAGCCAGTGGAGGTCTCGGAAGAGGGGGGTTACATGTGAGAACTTTGGTAGGTTGAACACGAGGCGCGCTGCCGCATTCTGGATGCGCTGCAAGGGTTTAATCGCAGAGGCAGGGAGTCCAGCCAGGAGCGAGTTGCAGTAGTCGAGGCGGGAGATGACCAGTGATTGGACTAGAAGCTGAGCTGCTTCCCTTGTGAGGAAGGGCCGGATCCTGCGGATGTTGTAAAGTGCAAATCTGCAGGACCGGGCCACCGCAGTGATGTTTGCGGTGCAGCATAACTGATTGTCCAACACTACACCAAGGTCCTGTACATACTGGTCGCACACAGCTTTGAGTTCTGGTTGCCACCAGTACCTTTCGATCCTTTCCCGGGTCTTGGCCTTTCCTTCATGTGCCAATCCATGTTATTTTCTTAGGAGGAACAGCAGGGCCTTGGAGGAGACAACCGGCTTTCCAGTGGAGGAGTAGTATATTCCATCCGGGCTCTCCCTGGACCCTTTTCCTCTCCGTGCCGATTTCTCAAAAGGTCCTGCTCCTCCTTGCATCTCTTTGACCATCTCTTCGTCTGGGTCCGGGGTTGTTTCCTCGTTGACCATCATCAGGTGTACCACTGGGGTGTACCCTCCTTCCTTCAGGTGTTCTACTGGGGTGTATCCTCCTTCCTTCAGGTGTTCTACTGGGACGTATCCTCCTTCCTTCAGGTGTCCTACTGGGACGTATCCGCCTGCCTTCAGGTGTTCTACTGGGACGTATCTGCCTGCCTTCAGATGTTCTGCTGGGTCGTATCCGCCTGCCTTCAGGTGTTCTACTGGGGTGTATCCTACTTCCTTCAGGTGTTCTACTGGGACGTACCCTCCTTCCTTCAGGTGTACCACCGGGGTGTATCCTCCTTCTTTCAGATGTCCTACTGGGACGTATCCTCCTGCCTTCTTAGCTGCTTCATCCGCCGCGTGGTTTCCTCTTGCCTCCGCTGTTTGTGTCTTCTGATGTCCTCGACAGTGCATGATGGCTACTTCTCCAGGTAGTTGGGCTGTTTTGGCCAACAGTAGGATCAGGTCTGTGTGCTTTGCTTTGGTATTAGCACTGGTGATCATCTGTCTGTCCATCATCTGTCGTCCGTTTAGGTGGGCCAGCTCGTATGCATAGTTGGAATCGGTGTAAAGATTTAGCGTTTGCCCTTTGGCTATCGTGGCCCTTCAAACATAGCATACAGCTCGGATCTTTGTGCTGAAGTGGGCTGTTCTAATATGCCACTAGCCAGAGTGCTGCATATTCCTTGCTTGGTTTGTTCCACTACAGCCCATGAAGCCAGATTTTCTCCATTGGCGGCTCTGTAGCAGCATCCGTCGGTGTACAAGGTCATGTCCACCGGATCAAGGGGTTCTGCTCGCAGTCCTGGTCGGATCTTCCCTGCCTTCTTTATTTCTTCTGAGCATACGTGGGGTTCTCCATCGCTGGGTCCGGGCATGTTGTCTGTCATGTTGACACCTTGGGTGGTGAAGGTGACCATGGTATTCCCCAATATTCTCTGGAGTTTTGCGTTCCTGGTGGCTGTGGTGATTGTTTAGTCTGAACTATCCAGGTATGCTTTTACCCCATGGATAGTGTGGACCACCACTGGGTGGGTCATTACTATGTAGGCTGTCTTGTCCAGGCTTTTGGCGATAGCGCATATAGCTTTTCCACACTCCGAGAGTCCCTTTTCTGGTGGTTCCAGAGCAGAGCTGTGGTAGGCCACGACTTCTTGTTCTCCTTGGTGTTTCTGCCACAGGATTCCGTTGACCACACAGTCTCTTATTGACACATCCAGGTGAAACGGTTCTTTGCAGTCTGGGGCGGCCAGGGCCGCGGCACTATACATGCTTTGTTTTAGTCTGGTGAAGGCCTCTTCCGCCTCAGGGGTCCATTCCAAGGGGGCTTTCAGATTCCTGTGTCCTGCTTTGGTGATGAGCTATCACAGTTTGGTTGTCTTACCGGTGTAGTCAGGGATGTAGGTCTGGCTATATCCTGTCAGTCCCAGGAATGCTAGCATTTGTTGGACCATGATTGGCTTTGGGTATTTTCTGATCGCGCTTTTGCGTCCTTCGCTGATCTCTCTTCTATTCCCTCCTATTACTTTCACCAAGAAAGTAATTTCATCTTTCACCAGTAGTTTGGCTTTCTTTAGCTTGTAGCCTTTGTCTGCTATTGTCTGCAATAGGGCTTCGGTGGCCTGTAGACAAGCTTCCTTTGTTTCAGCTGCCAAGAGGAGGTCGTCCACATATTGTATCAGGACTGTTCCAGAAGGGAACTGCTAGGTCCTTCTTTAGGCAGCCGTTGAAGATGGTGGGTGTGCATCAGAATCCTTGTGGCATTCTCGTGTATGTGTATTGTTGTCCTCTATACATGAAAGCGAAGAAGGGTCTTGACTCAGTTGCTAGGGGGAGGCAGAATAATGCATTTGCGAGATCCACCACCGTGAAACATCGGTTCACGGTGGTGAACCGATGTTCAGAGCTCACGAGATTCAGGGCCACGTATGGGTATTGGGACCTTTTCCGGAGGTGCTACGGTCCGCTTGTTGATGGCCCTCAAATCATGCACCATCCTCGAGGTCTGTCCATCAGCTTTTCTTACTGGTAGGATCGGTGTGTTCCATTCCGAGGTGGTTTTCTCCAGCACTCCCGCCTCCAGCAGGCCCGTTATGGTGTCGCTGATTCCCTCCTTAGCATCTTCCTTTATTCTGTATTGATGTCTCCATTCTAGTCGATGAGGGTTCTCAACATTCACCACAATGTTGTGTTGTGGGGTGTGTCCCACATCATATGGACCTTTAGCCCACACCTTCTCTTTTATGCGAGTGAGTAGGTTGGTCACTTCAGGGTCTTCTGGGTCGTCGTTTCTTGTGTTGTCTTCCTTGATCACCATCCGATGTCCGTCCACTTTTTTACCGATCGCCTTGTCTGTGGTTCATGAGGATATCCTCCAGAACTCCACATTTGGGCTCCTGGAAAGATATTTGTTGTCTGTAGTGTGCCACTCACGGACAGCCTGTGCTCTCTTCACCATTGGTCCGAGTTGTTTTGGTTGGTGGTCGGTGCTGACTAAGAGGGAGACATGAGGGACACTGTCCGGGTCCAGCTGGAACCACGGTTGTTGTTCTGGTACGAGGTCGACTTCTACCACCACTCCTTCGGGTCCCAGGAATATATCTGCACATCTCAGGTCCTCCAGTTTCACATTCTTCTGGTCGTACCATGGCTCGTCGTAGGTCAGATCTTGCTCGTGGGTGATGTTGATTGTGCAGTGTAATGGGTCCAACAGCTCATTGTATCCCCCGATCTCCTGGATCCACATTTTCCATTCTCGATATGTGCTGTCCAGTCCTGGAGTCGTCTGTACTGCTCCTTGTCAGTTCCTGCCAGTAGATGGTGGTATCTTCATGAGTCTCTGGTCTCAGATCATCTATTAACATGAACATGTGTGCTTCATCTGGGGCCGGGCTGGTGGGGTGGTATAGGGTGTTGCCTCCCAAGTCGCAGGCCAGTGTGATCTGTAGGGAGCCCATTAGGTCTCTGCCTAATAGGTTGATGGGGCATGATGGGGCGTACAGGAACAAATTTGATCCTCTCTGTTCCAGTATGTTGAAGTCAAGTGGGGTTGTGAACGGTTGTTCCATGGGTTTCCCAGAGAACAGGGGCGGCTGGCCCTTAGTGGGCGATAGTGCACCGCCCTCCCTAAGCCAAACGGAAAAAAAAAGAGCGAAAAGAGTTTATTTTGCCGGTCTAAGTCTTAATAGTATAGTCCAAACAGCAGCCTGAATATCACTGCGACAATCAGCAGCCTGGATGTCACTGTCCAACCAGTAGCCCCGCCCCCTTGGGGCGATATCAGTCAGATTGAAAATAGCCCCAGGCGCTCTCATAGACTTACATGTTGAGACTCTTTTTTTCGAAATTGGACCGATACAATGCATTTCTATGGGCTCCGGGGGGGCTTGCCCTAACGTGAATTAGTCATACGCACTGATACGTGCTCGGACGTACACCGCTGAATCATCGTGGCTGGCAACTGCAACTCCATCGTTTCCCTGAGGGAATTACCGTTCAGTCATCGAAGCAATGCGGATAAATTGGCTGTTAAATAATTGGGACCACCCAGACCAAATTTAAACATAAAGCAGGTGTCAACAAAAGCGGGGAAAACATACAGTCGTGGATTTTCCCGGAGCTGGTACGAGCGGAAAACATAGCTAGCAGGTTGTGAAGTGGCTAACGCTCTGTTTTGCTACCCCTGTGTGCTAACGGATGCAAACACTGACACCGCCTGGACAAAGACGGGTTTTATTGATATGCACCACCTCTAAGAAAAGGTGAAGAAACACGAAGCATCGAAGATGCATATGGGCAGCTGCCTAAAACTGTCGGCATTTGGGAGAGTGAACATTGCCACACAGCTGGATGAGAGCTACAGGATAGCCGTGCGCCGTCACAACGATGAGGTGAGCAAGAACCGGCACATCCTAGGCCGCCTTATCGACTGTGTGAAATTATGTGGCGTGTTTGAGTTAGCTCTGCGAGGCAAGGATGAGAGTGAGGGGTCCAGCAACCCAGGGATTTTTCGTGGACTGGTTGATTTAGTGGCGTCACTGGACGAGGTGTTTGAGGAGCACTTAAGAACGGCCACAGTCTTTAAGGGCACATCAAAGACAGTGCAGAATGAGCTGCTGGACTGCATGGCATCTGTCATCAGAGAGCGTATCGTGGAGGAGGTGAGATCAGCAAGATTCGTGGCAATCCAAGCAGATGAAACTACTGACGTCTCTACACAGACTCAGTTGGTGCTGGTGCTGAGATACGTAGATGGAAAACACGCTGTGCAAGAACGGTTCTTTGAATTTGTCGCCATCTTGTCAGCAACAGCCAGCTCCATTGCCGATGCAATTTTGGAGAGACTGAACAGCGTTTTCACTGATAAGTGTAAACTCATTGCGCAAGCCTACGACGGTGCCAGTGTGATGAGAGGAGACAGAGCTGGTGTGCAGCAAAAGGTACGAGAAGAGTACAAAAATGCCCATTATTTGCATTGTTACGCACACCAGCTGAATTTGATCATGCAGCAGGCCACTTCACACATCTCAGCAGTGAGAGTTTTTTTCTCTGACCTTGGTGGGATTTCCAGTTATTGTACCCGGTCACCCAAACGCACAGCCCTTATCGACCAGATTGTTGCACGAAGGCTGCCTAGAGCATCATCCACAAGATGGAACTTCAACAGCAGGATCGTGAGCACTGTCTATGAGAACCTGGGCGACCTCATAGAGTGTTTTGAGACCATCAGGTCAGACAGCACCTTTGACAGCACCACGGTGAGGGAGGCGTCTGGCTTCCTGAGGATGCTGCAGGATGAAGATTTTGTTTTTTTCCTGCAGCAGTTTCATCAAATCATGCCTCATGTTGACATGATGTACCAACAGCTGCAGAAGAGGGACATTGACATGGTGTTCCTCAAACGTGCCCTGCAGAAATTCACCAGCAGTATTCAGGCCATCAGGTAAGATATATTTTTTTTAAAGATAGTAATTATTGATAATAACACTGACATACTGTCTCATTCATATTCTAACACTTTTGATCTGTCTCCCTTCAGGGACCAAAGCTCCTCTCAACAGCAGCAGCAAGAAGCCCCAGGTACCAAAAGATCAAGGAGAGCCTTGGGAGAACAAAAGAAGCAGAGGCTGTCAAAAGAGGTATCTGCATTCATTACTGACCAATGATGTAGGCATACTCAAGTGTTGGAACGAAGTGATAAAGTCACAGCCTGTGTTTTTACAGTTGGATTCAGTAATTACTCACCCATTACTTGTCCATTATACGCACACAAGGATACAGTAATAAGTCTGCATGAATAACAAAATAAATACTTTGGAACTGTGAGACGGTAGATACAGTAGATCATGGCCACATTCATGCCATCACTAGTAGATTTTTTTTTCTTTTTTTTTTTAACAATTGTGTGTTACTGACTATACATTTTTATAATTTTAACAGATCTGTGACACAATCCTGGGCCATGCCAAAGCCAGGTTCTCCTTCACCAGCCACCTTGTGAGTGCCGTGCTGCTAGAGGCAGAGCTGTTTGACCGGCATCGGACAACATTCCCTGAAGAGGCTCTGAATACCACCGTGAGGGCATACCCCATGCTACACAAGGAGAGGCTCAGGACTGAGCTTTCTCTCATCTATGAAAGTCCAGACTTCAGGGGCAGCTGCGGTGCACTGGCTCTGTACCAGGTTATACAGAGCTACAACCTCCAGGAAACCTTCTCTGAGACTGTGGCGCTGTTGAACATCCTCATAACCACTCCGATGACAACAGCTGAAGCTGAGAGATGTTTCTCCACTTTAAAGAGGATCAAGACATTCCTGAGAAATACAATGGGACAGGAACGTCTGAATGCATTGGGCATGCTTTCCATGGAGAGAGAGCTGGTCAGGAACATGCCTGATTTCAACGAGAGGGTGATTGATCGCTTTGCTTGCTTGAAAGAGAGGCGAGCTAAATTTCAATACAAGTGATGAGTGAGTGTGTTCTTAGATGGTGAGATGCGTAATGTTGTACTCTCCAAATGTTGAATTGGAAATAGTTGTATTGATTGCATATTGCCAGCCAAATACAGTTATGTTCATAATAATAGCAGTGTGTCATTTCCTCTTCTTCCCATTGAATGGGTCATCTTAGCCATCATCACAACTTTTGCCCCCCCTGAGAAATTTGTCAGGAGCCGCCACTGCCAGAGAACCCCATGGTTTTGAGAGAGCGGTGAGATAGTGGAGGTGGTCTTCCTGCCAGACTTCCGATTGTTGATACGGCTGCTCCCGAGTCCACTAGGAACGTGCATCGTTGGCCACCTACATACAGTGGGGCAAAAAAGTATTTAGTCAGCCACCAATTGTGCAAGTTCTCCCACTTAAAAAGACGAGAGATGCCTGTAATTTTCATCATAGGTAAACCTCAGCTATGAGAGAAAAAATGAAAAAAAAAAACCAGAAAATCAAATTGTCTGATTTTTTAAGAATTTATTTGCAAATTATGGTGGAAAATAAGTATTTGGTCACCTACAAACCAGCAAGATTTCTGGCTGTCACAGACCTGTAACTTCTTCTTTAAGAGGCTCCTCTGTCCTCCACTCGCTTCCTGTATTAATGGCACCTGTTTGAACTCCTTATCAGTATAAAAGACACCTGTCCACAACCTCAAACAGTCACACTCCAAACTCCACTATGGCCAAGACCAAAGAGCTGTCAAAGGACACCAGAAACACAATTGTAGACCTGGACCAGGCTGGGAAGTCTGAATCTGCAATAGGTAAGTAGCTTGGTGTGAAGAAATCAACTGTGGGAGCAATTATTAGGAAATGGAATACATACAAGACCACTGATAATCTCCCTCGATCTGGGGCTCCACACAAGATCTCACCCTGTGGGGTCAAAATGATCACAAGAACGGTGAACAAAAATCCCAGAACCACACGGGGGGACCTAGTGAATGACCTCCAGAGAGCTGGGACCAAAGTAACAAAGGCTACCATCACTAACACACTACGCCACCAGGGACTCAAATCCTGCAGTGCCAGACGTGTCCCCCTGCTAAAGCCAGTGCAAGTCCGGGCCCATTTGAAGTTTGCTAGAGAGCATTTGGATGATCCAGAAAAGGATTGGGAGAATGTCATATGGTCAGATGAAACCAAAATATAACTTTTTGGTAAAAACTCAACTCGTCGTGTTTGGAGGAGAAAGAATGCTGAGTTGCATCCAAAGAACACCATACCTACAGTGAAGCATGGGGGTGGAAACATCATGCATTGGGGCTGTTTTTCTGCCAAGGGACCAGGACGTCTGATCCGTGTGACGGAAAGAATGAATGGGGCCATGTATCGTGAGATTTTGAGTGAAAACCTCCTTCCATCAGCAAGGGCACTGAAGATGAAACGTGACTGGGTCTTTCAGCATGACAATGACCCCAAGCACACCGCCCGGGCAACGACGGAGTGGCTTGGTAAGAAGCATTTCAAGGTCCTGGAGTGGCCTAGCCAGTCTCCAGATCTCAACCCCATAGAAAATCTTTGGAGGGAGTTGAAAGTCTGTGTGGCACAAAAACATCACTGCTCTAGAGGAGATCTGCATGGAGGAATGGGCCAAAATACCAGCAGCAGTGTGTAAAAAACCTTGTAAAGACTTACAGAAAACGTTTGACCTCTGTCATTGCCAACAAAGGGCATGTAACAAAGTATTGAGATGACCTTTTGTTATTGACCAAATACTTATTTTCCACCATAATTTGCAAACAAATTCTTTAAAAATCAGACAATGTGATTTTCTAGATTTTTTTTTTTCATTTTGTCTCTCATAGCTGCGGTATACCAATGATGAAAATTACAGGCCTCTCTAATGTCCATTATCTAATGTCCTCCTAATCTTTTTAAGTGGGAGAACTTGCACAATTGGTGGCTGACTAAATACTTTTTTGCCCCACTGTATGTAGGTGGCCAACGATGTCTCTTCAATTCTTCAATATCCTCATCGCTGGTTGAACGCTTCTCTTCACCAAGATTGAAGTGGTGAACGAGGTGTTCCATCCACTCCGCCCTTGGTTTGACAGACAGTCCAACCACTGTCTTTAGTCCCTTCTGGGCCCAAGGTGGTAATCCATCTATGATTGCCTGCTGGAAAATGTTGGTCGCCAGGGCGCTGCTGTGTGGGTGGCAGTCATTTTTGTCCGCCCACAGCCCTTCGGCTCTCTCCACGTACGCTTAAATGGATTCTCCGGGTGCGATGGTCCGGCCGGCGATTCCCACTTTGCTTGTGTCTGGTGGGTATAGTTTCTTGACGCTCCTCCAGAAGAGGTTCCGGTATCTGTCGAAGAAGGTTCTGTCAGGCAGTTCAGCAGTCGAGGTCAATCTCTCCAGTTCGATAGCTTTCGTGGAGCTGTGAGCCCTGCCGATGATGGCTCGTATATCTCCTATGGCCAGGACATCTCCTGATGTCTCTGACTCGAACTTCCTGATCCAGGCCGCTGCTCCTGCAGTGAGTACGGGCAACCGGTGACCAGGGCAGCCATGTCCCGGTGTCCCCATGGTGCATATGTTTCACCTTCCGCTGCATCTGTCATTAGGGGTGCCATGAAGTCTGGTTGGGGTGGGGGGGCGGGACCCGTCCTGGCTGGGCCGGGGGCTACTGGTGTTGTTCGGCTCGGAAGGTCGAACAGCAAGGGGTTGGTTATTTCATCGTCTGAGGAGTCCCGCTCGGACAGGTATGGTGTTCTTGGGCGTCGAGGACTGGGATCTTTCGACCTGGTCCTCATGGCATGGGGCTCCCCTTTGGTTGGGGGCTTTTTGTAGCGACTAGGGCCGGGTTGAGGAGCCGGCGGTCGCTCTCCTTCCTGATGTTTGTTCTCTGTGTCTTGTCTGTGTCCTCCCTCTTCCCTAGCATCTCCGGTGTCATACGTTGATCCTTGTTGGGTCGGACTGTAGGGGTCTTGTCTTGACTTCGGTCCGGTGGCTCCTTTGTGAGTGTTAGGTTTCTTCTGTATGGCTCCTGTACTTGTTTCATTCTTCATGGGGTCTTCTATTCTGTCTTGTGTGGTTGCTCTGTTTTCCACTCCTTGTTGTCCTTGGTCGTAATAGGGCTCTTGTCTTTGTTGTCTGTGGTTGGAATAGGGTTGTTGGCCTCCATGGTTGGAATAGGGTTGTTTGCTTCCTTGGTTGAAATAGGGTTGTTGGCTTCCTTGATTTGGATAGGGTTGTTGGCTTCCTTGATTTGGATAGGGTTGTTGGCTTCCTTGATTTGGATAGGGTTGTTGGCTTCCTTGATTTGGATAGGGTTGTTGGCTTCCTTGGTTGGGATAGGGTTGTTGGCTTCCTTGGTTGGAATAGGGTTGTTGGCTTCCTTGATTTGGATAGGGTTGTTGGTCGTAGTAGGTGCCTTGGTCCCTTTGTCTCTCGGCAGGTCGTTCCATGCTCACGGGTCTCTTGTCGTGGTACCCAATGTCAGGCCGCTCTATGCTCACTGGTCTTCTGTCTTGGTACATCGAGCTCGGGATCGGCGGAGGGTAGGCTTCTTCTCGACTTATTACGGCGCCCGGTCTGCTCCTGCCTTTTATCACTTGATTGGTCCACTCCAGCGGCCCCCTTGAGGATTCGTACTCGTCATTGTCACGGTAATCCTGTCGATGTCCTGCGTTGGATGTTTGGTCTGGGTCGTCGTATAAGACGTCCACCGGCCCTTTCGCTATATGGAGCACTGGGTATTGCATGGCAGGGTCTTCAGACCTTCGAGATACAGGGTGTTCGAGGCTCCTGTATGGGGGTGGAGTTAATGTGATGGCCGGGGCCGGTGGGTTGTCTGTGAGGCTGGGGTAGGGGTTGGCGTGGAGGCAGGTCTGGTTACCCTCTCCACATGGTGTTCTCGTTACCTCCATGGCTGCTCCTTTCAGGGTGAGCGGGGCCGGAGGCTCCTTGGTGTGAGACGGGTAAGACGGCCAAGACGGCCCCCCAGGTGGTGGGGGCGTAACCTCGGCTGGTCGTCCTTCCCTCTTTCGTGTTTCCATGTCGATTGCCGCATTGTAGGCGCTGAGCAGGGTGAAGGTGTACTTCTCTCTTTTCTCGAGTGAATCCTTCTTCTGCTCCTTCGTTGTGGTTGCGTGTCTGGTCGCAGCCCTTTCACTCTCTTTTAGGGTGTGAAAGGCTTCCGTGGTTAGGCCAGTGGTGACTTTCGCCCCAACAGCCCATACTCCAACAACTTCCCAATTTTTTCTGTACTTTTCTTCTCTCTTAGCCCAGAGTTACTGTTGTTGAGTGGACAACGGCTTGTCCTGTTAGGCGTTGGCTGCAAAATACCTGGCTACTGCTGCCCTCATCTGGGCTGGGGTGTCTGGACTGGGTCACGCCTCTGTTAGGCGAGGCTGTACGTTGAGTGAGGCCATGACATCTGTAAGAGCGCGTGTTCTAGGGCTAGGTGTGGGGAAAGCAGTAGTAGTTTGCTTCTTGGAAAGTGAGGGCTGCCTACTTGGGACTGGTGATAGTCTTCTTCTTGTCCAGCAGGGGAGTCGTTGAGACAGAACCGGGGGTAGTTCAATTCTTGTTGGCCAGTAGGGGGTGGTGTTGGGGTAAGATGTGGGTAGTTCTTGTTGTTGGCCAGCAGAGGGAGGCGTTGAGGTAGAATGTGGGTAGTTCTTGTTGTTGGCCAGCAGGGGGAGGCGTTGAGGTAAGATGTGGGTAGTTCTTTTCACAACCAGCAGGGGAGTGGTTGAGATAGAACTGGGAATAGTTCTCTTCACAACCAGCATGGGAGTGGTTGAGATAGAACTGGGAATAGTTCTCTTCACAACCAGAAGGGGAGTGGTTGCGATAAGGGGGGGGGTTTAGCTACTTAAGAACACCAAATATGGCGGTGAGGAAAACTAGAAACTTATCAATCGATAAAAGAAACTCCTCTGAGTTCTATCTGTCCGGCTGAAAAATGTGGTAGATTATGGCATAAGGCCACCACTTAATCACAATTTACACCTTCAACACACTATCTGCTCCCTTTGCTGTGTGTATATTTATATATACACAAATAGCCCTATGTGATCCTTGGACGAAAAGGGTATTACAAACCGATCTATCGTCAATAAAACCAGCCACAGAGAGAGATAGAGAGATCTGTAGAGAGAGTGGTGGGGCGGGGGTTCACGAAGAGGAAGAAGGTGAAAAGGTGAAGATTAGTTTTACGGTCTGGGCCCGGATGGCGAAGAGAAGGGAGTGGGTTCACGAAGGGAGGATGGGGAAAAGGTGAAGGTGAGTTTTACGACTTCAGTCTGGATTGAGAGGAGAGGTGTTGGTGAAGAGGAGAGTTACGGTCTGGGACCGGATGGCAAGGAGAAGGGAGTGGGTTCACAAAGAGAGTGTGGAGTGAGGCGGGGGAAAGATGAAGAGGAGATTTACGACTTGGGTCTGGATTGAGAGGAGAGGTGGGAGCGAGAGAAAGAGGGGGGGGGGGATAGGGGTATCAACACCTCAACAGGGTTGCCTGTTTTTATTGTTCTAGATAAGAGACCATGCGGTCTTTACAGAAAACAAGATGGCGCCTATCGCCCTACAGAAGGTACCACAGGCACCCAAGTCAAAAGATGGCGCTGTCGCTTTTAACAAAGATCACACACGTCCCTTTAAACACAGAGACCGCGGTGCTTCACTCTAAACAGGACCGCGCCTATGGAAAAACCGAGTACTTTGTAGATATTTTAGTTAGTACTTAGACAAACACATTGCATTGAATTCCTGTGGGGAAAAAAAACGTTATTATCACCCACAGAGCGTCAGTGGGGCATGTACTGCAACTATAACCTGCAACTACAGGAAAAATCAGTTACGTGCTGCTTTCAGCCTTGCCTGAGGAAATAAGGTTATTTACAAAAAGCATTATGAATCATGCACATTGGCTTTCACCCTTGGTGTTAGAGGTTTATATTGCATTCACTACCTCCAGAGATGTGAATCTCAAACTAATGCCAGAAGATGTGACCGGGGATACAACGGGGAAGTCAATAGCCTATTTATTCTAGACCGGAGGCACTCGCGGTCTGCCGTATCATTTGGTAACGGCGTTTAACTTAAATGATCAGAGCAGCAATGTATTCGTGGTTGTTATATCTCCTCACGATCCCAAAAAACAAAAGAAACTGGTCGTGGTTGTAATATCTCCTCACGATCGAAAAAATAACCATAAGTTTTATTTATAACATTAGGCCTAATTAATACAATTCTGGCCCTTTGCTTCTTCAATATGATTATTTTAATTAAATCTCCTTCAGAGTTCTCCGCAACCATTTAACTACGTCTGTTATGCTTTTGTAATCCCAGGGACGGGACTGCGGAGCGCCGCGACCAGACGGTGGCCCAAACAACTCTTACACGTAAATATTCCTATATCTAATCCTATGCAGATTCAGTCTTTACGACAATAGGTTCTGCTTACCTGATTTGTGTGGCCTGTGAAGAGTTGTTGAGTGTTGCGGTGGCCGTGCGTCTCCGAGCCTCAGGCCTCGGCCTTTCTCAGAATCACGTACGGGGTCACCAAATTGTCGTGTTCTTGAAGAAGGTAGTCTAAACCGGATCGCTTTTAACTCACTTTATTTGTTAAAGTATTTCGGTATGGTAACTATGAAGCAAAAGGAGGGGAATTGTTTTTAACACGCGTGGAGCGACAAACCGCTGGCCCTCGTATCTAACTCGGGACTGCCCTGTGTTTCTGACCTCGTCTGGCTCCTGGCGCTGCGTTAGTATCGAGTAGGTGTAGCCTATGTGACGTATTAGCTCCGGCTTCCGCGTCTGTGTTAAAGATGCTGCCTTCTGTGGCTGGAGTAGATATTACAGCTTGTATGTTTGATCCTGCTCTCTTGTGGCTGTGTGTAGTAATTACGGCTTATATGTTTGATCTTGCTCCTATGTGGCTATGGGGGTATTGCAGCTTATGTGCTTAATTTACGTAACACGACCGAGAGCAGATGTACAACCCACGTGACCTCAGGCACTCGAACCCCCGACCCCCGCAGAACACACAACACCCAGGCGGCGGCGGCGGTGGCGATGGGGTCTCGTAACACACAATTAACGCACACACGTGACCCTGAGCGACACACGGAGCACACACGTGACCCCGAGCGACACACGGAGCACACACGTGACCCCGAGCGACACACGGAGCACACACGTGACCCCGAGCGACACACGGAGCACACACGTGACCCCGAGCGACACACGGAGCACACACATGACCCTGAGCGACACACAGAGCACACACGTGACCCCGAGCGACACACAGAGCACACACGTGACCCCGAGCGACACACAGAGCACACACGTGACCCCGAGCGACACACAGAGCACACACGTGACCCTTAGCGACACACGGAGCACACACGTGACCCTGAGCGACACACAGAGCACACACGTGACCCCGAGCGACACACGGAGCACACACGTGACCCTGAGCGACACACAGAGCACACACGTGACCCTGAGCTACACACGGAGCACACACGTGACCCTGAGCGCGCCGGTCACACACACCAGAGCTGGTGCCGTGCAGCACACGACTCAAAGCCCTGAAGGCTCGGCGCAAATCCCCCAAGAGGACAACCCCCCCCCCCCCCCCCCCTAACCCCGACCTGCAGACCCGCATCCCCCCCCCCAGCACCACATCTGGACCACAGAGCCGTCTCACTCGCTGGCAGATGAACACAAACAGAGCCAGCAGCCCGGGGTTGGCCGGGGATTCGCCGAGTGGTTGGCCGCTCATCACGGAGACGCCGGCACTGGTCGGGACGAGGGAGAGGGGGAGAGAAGGAGAGAGAGATGGGGGGAGGGAGGGGGGAGGAGAGGGGGGATGGAGGGAGAGGGAGAGTCTCTTATCCTCACTATCTCTGTTGTATTCAGGGAATGGTTTAACCTAGCGATTGTTAGTGCTTGGCACTTGATTCTAACATCCTTACTGTACCGACAGAGATATATTGTTGTTTCTTTCTTCTTTGACTTATTGTAGGTGTCTGCTAAATGCCTTTAATGTAAAATGTAAATGTCGCAGCAAAGTTCAGAAGTGCAGGAATGAGAAGACATTAAAGGTCCCATGGCATGCTACTTTATGGATGCTTTCATATCTGTGTTATTGGGCCCTTAATACAGTATTTGAAGACGTTCAAGAAATTCAGCCTTGGTGCAGAATTACAGCCACCACGAGCCAGTCCCACAATGAGCTTTCCACTAACGTTCCGTCTTTAGAGACGGGTCAAGGTGGAGGGTGGGGGTGTGGCCCTGAGAAGCTTGGGGCCACGGTACCATGCACTCTGTTTACAGTGGATGTATCGCAATGTTGAGGCGCACACAGCCTTTAGCCGTGTTCTGTAAATATTCGAAAACACTCCGGGTGCTCTCTGCTCCAGGGAGAGAGAGAGATGGGGAGAGAGACAGAGAGTCCAACCGTCTGTCTGTGGTTTCTTTCTACAACCACAGAGACACTGAGGCAACCCCCCCCCCAACCAAAACCATGGGAGGAGGTCCGAGAATAACAGGAGCGTCGCTAGCAATTGAAACATTCGGGGCTGTAGCCCAGAGTCATTTTAAAAGGGGGTTCAGGGGTTCCTCCCCTGAGAAAATTTGAAAATCGGGCTGATGAAATATGCAATTGTAACATAGTTTGAGAAAGAAAGGAAAGCCCAATCGTCATGTCGGACTCACGTCGGGGCAGGCCTACTGAGTAGGTTAATGTTTACGTTAAGGATAGGAAAGTGCACCACATACACCGGAAGCCAAAATGAGACATTAGAAAAGCCTGTAGCCAAATAAACGCTGTCATGCGCCTACCCAATGAATTCAACCGGGTTGAATTCACTAGGGGTCTCCTGAATCTGGAAGCAGCACTAAACAGCAATATCGACCTGATGCGCTATGCATAGAGAATACAATTTGCAACATTTTGCAACAAATTATTCTAAATCTGCCCATAAATGTACACTCAGAATTTTGTGGTTTTCACTGGCTACAATATCTGTCAGTTGTCAAATTTGCTGAACAAAATGTTAAACATCAATAATTGTTCATAGTCAATTTATATAGTCCATTTATTTAAGCTCTCAACAACATAACCATATGCTTCGGCGGGAAAACACGGCACACGCAAAGTACATCCATGGAATCAGCCGTTCAAAGCCAGTCTGCATGAATGTATGACAACTGGACGGCAGGAGTTGCGGACAAGGAATACACCGCAGGGGGAACATGAAAGCCCCAGCTCGCCGCATACTAGTAGCCTGGGTGCTTTAAGCATGGAACAAGCTGGATACGGAGCGGGTGAAAAACTCCTTAAATGTGTGTGTTTGTGTGTGTGTGTGTCTGTGTTTGTGTGTCACTCTGTTCTAGCCTGCACGAGAGTTCAATGTTGTCATTAGCTGTTATGTCTTTCTGACCAATCACAGTTCAAGGCCAACCTGGGCTGTACCACTTCAGGAGGGGCCGCTCAGTTACTCCCCTCTAGACAAAATCGAAGTGGTTGTGACGTTGACAGATTGTATGTGTTGCGTGTGTGTGTGAGTGAGTGAGAGGTTGCGGGCGCACAGCTCAGGCTGCCGGACGGCGCTGCAATGAACTTTCATAAACAAAATATTGTCATCCCGCAGTTATCAGCCCGGCGGCCCCGAAACGTTAACGGCCCACCGGGAATTCTCCCGATTCGCCCGATTACCACTCCGCCTGTGTGTATGTGTGTTTGTGTATTTTAGCATGCGTGCAGGCATTATTCGATTGCCTGGTAACCTATGGTTACTAATATTCATACTTGTTTAAATAATTCATTTGATAGTATTTCCCATCTTGCTGAGCAAGAGTTTTGTTCGAAAGTTCAGTGATTGAAACAAATAAAAGCCCGGGCTATTGAAGTTTTAGGGTACCACTGTCATGCACCTACCCGATGTCAAGTGGACCGGGTTGAATTCACTGCGGGTCTCTCTTATATCCATCTTAACAAAGATATTGTATTACTGTCCTTCTCAACACTCTCTGATCTCACTAAAAGGCTAGCAGAACGAAACAGCAACATCGAAGAGATGCGCTATGCATAGAGAAGAAAGAATACCGTTGAATTTGTAACATTTTGCAACAAATTATTATAAATCTGCCCATATATGGACACGTCAGAACTTTGCGGTTTTCACTGGCTACAATATTGCATCTGTGGCTGCTGGTAATGCAACCACAAAGAAGTAAACTCTAAAGGGCTATTTTCAGCATTATTATTATTGTTATTAATAATAAAGATCTGGGGCTATAGCCTCGAATGCCCAGGTCTAACGACGCGCCTGGAGAATAATATCGGAGAAAACATTTGTTTTTCTATTTATAATTTCTGATTAATATATTATTATTCTTAAGGCACTTTTGGAAGCATTATTCACTAATAAAACGAGAAATCATCGGCTGAACACATGAGAACATTCAGTTGGATCCACTGAGTTGTTTATTACAATTATGCTTCATTAACAAATAAGACAGAAAAATAGTCCCTTACATGTACACGATAAACACTAGGACTAAAACAATAGAAGCAGCAGACCTTACAAAGCATCAACAGGTGTGCACATATCTTTAATAACTGAGCATGTTCTGCGGCCGCTTGGTTCCCATCAGAACACAAAAAATCAAGATTCAGTCTAAAGTAATTTACAACATGCAACATTATCCCATAGACCTCTTGGTTATTATGAATAAAATATAAAATCTGCTTTAAATCAGGTTGCAAATCAGGGTTATAACAAAAATTATATCAGAGGTTTATCATGCTATACTTTCTAGAAGACGGAGTGAGAGGGTTAGAAAAAGAGAGAGAAAGAGAGAGAGAGGGGGGAGAGAGAGAGAGGGAGACAGGGAGAGAGAGAGAGAGAGATAGAGAGAGAAACAAAGAGAGACAGATAGCGGGAAAGAGAAAGAAAGAAAAAAGAGAGAAAATGAGAGAGAGAGAGAGAGAGAGAGAGAGAGAGAGAGAGAGAGAGAGAGAGAGAGAGGGATTATAACTGCCACAGAGACACTGAGTCATCAGTCCTCTCAGGCCTCCAAAGCCCTTCATCAAAACCCTCTCAACTTCTAACTAGTGTGTGTGTGTGTGTGTGTGTGTGTGTGTGCTGTGTGTCTGAGTATGTGTGTGTCTTTGTGTCTGCTGTATGTGTGTGTGTAAGATTTGTGTGTGTGTGTTTGTGTGCTGTGTGTTTGTGTATGTGTGTCTGCTGTATGTGTGTGTGTATATGTGTGTGGTGGTGTAAGATTTGTGTGTGTGTGTAAGATTTGTGTGTGTGTGTGTCTGTGTGTGTTTGTGTGTGTGTGTCTGTGTGTGTTTGTGCACGTGCTCTTCAACTCCCGCGCCGTTTTTTTTTTCTACAACCGACACAGGGTCGTTGAGCTCCCCTTCAACCTTCCCCCTTGGGTCTCCCACCCCCATACCCTAAACCCCGGGAGGAGGTCCTGCTGGGTGAAGGAGGACCAGAAGGTGTGGACGTGTGTCAGTGTGTCTGAGGACCCTCCTCCACCTGGGGACACTCTGTAGAAGGACAGAGAGCCAGCAGGCCGGTCCAGATACACTCCTACTCTGGTGGAGCCAGCGGGGGGGAGAGGGAGGGCTATTGCTGTATCGTTGTGCTCGGCAAAGTAACCACTATCAGAACAATGAAGACTCCAGGACTTGATGTTCAGTCCAAGCATGCTGTCAGGAGCCCCTCCTCTCCTTGTGATTCCTCTGTATGTCACTCCTACAACAACACGTCCTTCCCTCTCTACCTCCCAGTAACAGTGGCCAGTCAGAGGCTCTCTACCCAACACCTGGGGCAGGACGTCAAATCTCTCTAGGTGATCCGGATACGACTGGTCCTCTTCAACCCACTTCACCTTCCTGTTGTCCTCAGACAGAGAGAGGTGTCTGTTGGACGTGTTGGGGTCCAGTGTGAGTTTACAGGCATCTGAGGGAGAACCAGACATGATGAGCTGCTGAACCATTCTTCAACCTCATCATCATCATCATCATCATCATCATCATCATCATCATCATCACTAGTACTGTTCTCCTGCGCTCTTCTTCTTTTTATTCTCTTTCAGACTCTTTTTGTGATCGCTCTCTCTTCTTCAAACATTAACATAGAAAGACAAAATAAATATCATATGATAGGTACTATATAATAGTAGATAATTGAAGTCAAAGTTGATTGGAAATCCCATGTGTGTGTGAGTGGCTGTTCCAAAAATCATTGGGACAAGGAAAAATGTATAAAGTGCATTTACTCCCTCAATATTTAAACCGCTTAAACCTATCATATATCAAAATATTCGGTACGATGAGCTTATTACTCACATGAAATATCTAAACATTATTTGTAATATCTTCCAAGATATTCCACTTTTGGGTTCCCAATACACATACATGGCCCTCAACCTCCAAAGGGACACCTGTGTAAAGAACAGACTGAAGGAGCTGAGCTCACATACAGGCTGGAGATGGACTGATGAACCATAGAACTGGTTCATTTGTTATAGACATGTACTCAGACATACACCTGCTCACCTACACTTACATATACACATCACTGGGGGCACTTGGCTAGGATTCACATCTATATCATCATACACACACCGACAGGCTGGAGATGGACTGATGAACCATAGAACTGGTTCATACATCAGACATGTATTTATTCATGTGTGCATAAGTACACATACACATGCATACATAGTATAAATACACACTATATATATACAGTATAGTTTGTATCTGTGTGTGTGTGTCTGTGTTTATGTTTGTCTGACCGTGTGTGTGTGTTTGTATATGTGTGTGTGTGTGTGTGCATGCGTGCGTGCGTGGGTGCGTGCGTGCGTGCATGTGTGTGACTGTGTCGGCGTGTGTGTTTGTGTATATATTATGTTATGTATGGTTGTATGTGTCTGACTGTGTATGTCTGTGTGTGTGTGTGTGTGTGTTTGTTTGTTTCTGTGTGTGTGTGTGTGTGTGTGTGTGTGTGTGTGTGTGTGTGACTTGATCTATACATGAAGTCCCTCAATCTTAATTGGCTTAACACCATGACCAACATTCTGAAACATCCATTAACATCCACATTTGCCTCAAACAATGTTAGGCTTACAGCCCATGTAAATAGTTGTGAAATAATGTTCTTGTTGTTCTTTTAATTGTTTGTTACTCTGACCGTTCTGTTTGATATTGTGAAAACGATGTTAGTGAATGATTCAGAGCATGATGCATTTTAAATGGCATCACTTTTGGTCTTGTGTCTTAATTTTTTTAAAAACAATTGTAGCTGAAAATAAACATTGCAAAATTACGACCAATAGCTTCAGTCATTGCGGGCAAAAATATGCCCAATGATAGGCCCAGATTTTTTTATTTTCTTTTACAAATCAAGAGTAGGCCTGATTTGACCATTTGGCTTTGCATCCTTTCCTTCTGCCCTTGTAGTCCAAGACATGCTGCCCACCAGTCCAAGTACAATGCTGCCACTGGTGGATTTGTATCCATTTTATTGACATATTTATCCCTCCCTGCTTTTTTTTAGTTCACCAAAACACCCTGAAACAACTTGAGTCTCACATACTTATGCCACCATATGCCACTAACAGTGCAAGCAGGCCAATGGCGACCAAGCGCTCAGTCCTTCCTCCCTCACTTTAAAAACCACCGCCGCCACTGGTACACATACGTAAACATACGTATAAATATGTACACATACCTAAACATACATACAAATACATAAACAAATGCTTATATACACACACAGTATGTGCAATGTGTGTGTAATGGCAGTACAAGTACAATATCTTCAATAATTGTACAATTTCTACTTCCTATTCCTGTACTGTTTCACTTTCCTTACACTTGGTGATTAAGTTTGCACGTCTGAGTTATAATTTGTTTTGTTTGAGTTTGTGGTTTGAGGCTAGGTTCCATTGGACAACATACATGGCTGGTTGTCTGCTTCTGGTAGATACTAAACGTCAATGGACTTAAAAAACACCTCTTTCACGTCATGACATCCACAAAAACTAGGGAACGGTTCACAGAATTCGTGGTTCGGATCATATCACGGTTTTGTGTTCGCTACGTTTTGGGTAAAGCAAGGGATGACACAAGTGACTATAAAAAAAGTACACATATAAACATATAGTGACAAACACACACACATATATATATACACACATACATGTATAAATATATATATATATATATATATATATATATATATATATTTATATATATATACACACATCAACAACAACGTTATGAAAACATCAACAACAGTGTTATGAATACATCAACAACAAACATCTCTCCTTGGATCCAGGACTTACCAAAGACAAGCAGCTCAGCGCTGTGATTGGCCGTGCCAGCGCTGTTGCTCGCCATGCAGCAGACCGTGTTCACGCCATACCCTACCCCTCTGACGAAGAGGAAGCCCCTCTCCACCCAGGCCTCTGATTGGTCTTCTGTGCCGTTCCTCTCAAGGGGCCTGCCGTTGTGGAGCCACTCTACTGTGGGCTCCGGCGTGCCGCCGGCGTGGCAGGTATAGCGGGCCGTTTGGCCCACGGGCAACACGTGGGTAGAGGAGTGGAACTCTGTGATGCTGGGGGCCTCCTCCTCCATGGGCATCGCTGAACCTGAAGAAAGCAGGAGGAGAGGAGTGAACGTTTACAACACGGATCTAGAGATGCAGCGTCAGACACTCCCTTCACTCTGTCCTAACACCTGTCCACTAGAGGGCGACCCAGGGGATTCACCCCCAGTATTCTCGCCCGCCTTTTCATACATGATTGAACAACACAGCAGTGTCTACAAAGATTTCCCAGGGAGATTAACGAGTCGGGGGCAGAGCTTGCAGAGAAGAAGGCAAAACCTTTAACCAGATGCAATTTAAACCTATGAAAGCAAACGCAGAAAAAGACGCTACGTAGACACTAGAGATGCGCAGACAAGTAAGAGTTTATGCAAGTGATTTGTGGTTGATTCAATTTAACTTCTTACCGTCAGCTATTTCTTGTATTCCATCCTAATTATCTCTTACAAGTTTTGTATTGCATATCCTTCAAGGCGATTATAACCTTTCCTACAAGGTCCTACCAATTCATTTTCAGAGCATCTTGTTGTAGAGCCCTGACCCTGTTTAGTAGACCACAATAAAAACCTGACCTTTTGTGAAGACCACAATCAAACCGGTCCCTCTTTGCCTTAGGTAGAACCGTAAACCTCACTTAATTGAGTGCAAAACAAAGACGAGCGCTTCTGTACTCTACTGCTCCCCCTGCTGGAGGAGGAGACTAACAACACCTGCAGTACCACCATGCTGCCAGAAGGGGACATCCTTTATTTTAAGCCTGAAAAAGAAAAAAAAAAAAATCTATATATATATATATGTAAGGAGGGATGTTCAAACATAAATCACAAAAGCCGAGGGTATTTTTGAATGAAATTACATGATTCCTTTAAGAACTCTCATAACTTCTATAAAACCTTCACCGAGTTCACCCAGTAAGTGATCTCTCACCTCCGTCCAAGGTGTCGCTGAGTCGAGGACAGGACAGAGGAGTACAGAAGATATGAGCTCTAAAACAGAATGACATCCTAACATAACAGGACCCACAGCTAACCAAACACAAAGTCCATCCCCCTGAAAGAAAACATGTATTTACAATTAATATTAATATTAACAATTATTATGATTATTTACATTTACATTTAGGGCATTTAGCAGACGCTTTTATCCAAAGCGACTTACAATAAGTACATTTGTCATAAGAAGTGAAACAACATACGGCTGTCGGTACAGTAAAGATGTTCATAGCACCAAGTGCAAGTACTAACAATCGCTAGGCTAACCCATTCCCTGTGTACAGCAGTGATAGCAGCTACGGCAGATGCTACACAATTAAGTACTATGAATATGTGCAATGTAGATTAAGTGCCTACAATAACTTCGTACATTAAGGGCCAGGACATACAACATACAATGGTGGCCAGAAGGGACTGGATGTATATGTATAATTTTACCATAAGAATGAATTATTATTGTTTTTATTATTATTATTATTATTTTTTTAAATAATAATATCAATAATAATATTACTATTTTTTACTTAGATTATTATTTTTATTTTATTCAGAATGATATGATTTAGACTCACTGAACGGCAGGGAGATTAGGAGAATACTCAGCAGTCCGAATATCAGCAAGACAATGTTGCAGGACTTCAGGGCTGTTCAGGAACAGGACACAGACACACACACACACACACACACACACACACACACACACACACACACAGTTATGTACACAGGGATATATTCATACTGCATGGCTATCATTCACAGTCCAGACAATCTTCCTACTGTCTGCAGAATCCCTCCCCTTCTAGAAGTAACATCAGAAGTACTGTAGCACTCGTGTTGAATTATGAACACACTTAAGCAGAACAAGTACTGGTCCCTGGCATACTTGTTATTATTCCCTGATTATTGACATGTACACACCCATACAGGTACACAGTAATACATTCATACACACAGTTATACAGTAATGCATAAACATAATAATGATAACATAATACATGAGAATATTTATTTGACTCGTTTTTTTCTTTTAAATGCTCTAAAAATGTCACCTACCAAATCTTCTGTGGCTGGTCTCCCTCGGGTCCAAAGACTTGTACTCAGGTTCCACAGTGAGTCCAGGGTCCGGTTCAGAGACAGTGTCCATGGCTCCTCTCTAATAGCTTCCAGGGTTTCTGCTTTCAGGCTTCAGCCCTGCTATATTAGCTGGAAAAACGGTGTCACATGTTTTAATTCTGACCAACCTTTGGTTTGCAATGATTGGTCAACACGCAGACACACACAAACACACACACCACACACACAAACTGAATGTCAGGAGATTATTTGTCTTGTATGCACTTTAGATTTCATACAAGGCTTTGCTTATTTATACAAGGCTTTATTTATTTAGGCTTTATTTGTCTGAATAAATGCCTTGCTTAAAAGTAAGTGATGTGTGCTTTGTGAAAATATTCTCATCGGTCACAGCAGCAGCCATTAAAATAACGTTCTTGAAATGTTTTTGTCGCAACATTTTTTAAGTAGTTCAGTGCCTGTCGTTGCTGTACTCTAATTGACAGCATTATTTATTTGTCTCTTTCACAACAGTTAGCTGCCCACTGTAGTTGCCAGCTAAAGCTGCTTGCACACCGCCGCGCGGCAACCACCCTGATAACCACCTCGCTGCCGAAGGGTTCACGCAGCGCTGTGAAAGGGCCAGGCGTTCTTAAAGCGGCTGCTTTTGCTGCCGCTGCCTGGCTGCCACCAAAAGTTTCAGCGCAGGAAAAGATGAGCGGTAGGGCAAAATCTGTGCGCGTTCACGTGGGCGGCAACCGCTTCCTGGTCCAACAGCCGCGGTTGTAACCGCCTCCCCTCTGCCTCCCATCCCTCAATGAAATGAATGGAGGCGGCGAGTTACACGCGGCGGTGAGGACATTTGTTCGGGTTTGCAGGTCAGGTCAAGGACAGGTAAACAAACCACTGTCTGGACCAGAGCTCTACTGGTAACAAACCACTGTCTGGACCAGAGCTCTACTGGTAACAAACCACTGTCTGGACCAGAGCTCTACTGGTAACAAACCACTGTCTGGACCAGAGCTCTACTGGTAACAAACCACTGTCTGGACCAGAGCTCTACTGGTAACAAACCACTGTCTGGACCAGAGCTCTACTGGTAACAAACCACTGTCTGGACCAGAGCTCTACTGGTAACAAACCACTGTCTGGACCAGAGCTCTATTGGTAGCAAACCACTGTCTGGACCAGAGCTCTACTGGTAACAAACCACTGTCTGGACCAGAGCTCTACTGGTAACAAACCACTGTCTGGACCAGAGCTCTACTGGTAACAAACCACTGTCTGGACCAGAGCTCTATTGGTAGCAAACCACTGTCTGGACCAGAGCTCTTGACTTATAGGTTAAAGTTAACTAGTTGATGCTATAGTTAGAGTCAAACACTGCCCGTTGTATGAATGGATTCCACGATCACAGACAGTGCTATTGTTGTCAATTGTTTGAAGACATGGTGATTGTCTCAGTAGAAGTGATGGTCATTATGCTCATGCATGTCACCTCTGTATGTTAACCCATATGTGTGGTATAGGGATTTGTTTTATTTGATTATGCATGGCTCATCTCACACATGCAGCACATGTAGCATATTATGTCTTTTTTAAATCAGTTGAATTAATTAGTTCACAATTTGATTTTAATCACTGAGTACCTCACTGATCTACATTCTAAGAGTTCAGATGCAAAAGCCTCTAACGCCACCTCCGTCAAAATTGAGATAAAGACATTGAGTGAATGCTCTCCACACGTAGTATACGTTAAACAAATAATTTCGCGTCAAAACCCGCTATATACACACTCTTTTCCTGGTCTGAAATCTCAATTTGTAGGCAAAAACCTCTAAACACCACTTCCCTTTGTCAACAAAAGCCTACGTTCTTAGAACCAATCACAACGCAACATGGAATCATGTGACTTCAAAATGGCGGCGCCCTGAGGAGCTGCTTTTTTGACAGCTGTCAGATATCAACAACACAGTACATTTACGTTTATATTCTTTAGCGATTCAATTTGGATTTTGATGGTCATGGATTTTGACGAAATGGACGACCTGTCCCTGTGACAGCTAACCGCCGAAAAAAACGTCGTAAAAACGGCTGAAAATACTATTAATTTCTAACTCCTATTTTTATATTATAATTTAATATATTTTTGTAGGCTAAACTGCAGGTAATTAGAATGTATTTAACTCCTGTTATTGTTAAAATAAATGTGTTGATATTTTGTGCCATTGAGGCTATGCTTTGTGACTGTTTCTTTATTATTATTATTATTATTATTATTATTATTATTATTATTATTATTATATATTTTGGCCTTTTGTCTTTGTTAAGTGACTGCAGAGAAATGGCTTAGGACTAGTAGTACTTTCATACGAAAATTAGTATGGAACATGGATATCGATAATATGGATGTTCTACTACCCCCGCCCCCCCGATACACACACACCCAACCCCTTAGAAATGTTTAATTTCTTATTGTGTTAGCTTTCACCATTTTCAGTGTTAAGTGATCTTAAGTGATTTTATTAGTTTTTACCATGTATTGTCCAAAGAAGTGGATTTAGAGGTTTTTGCCAAAAAAGTACCTGTGGATTTAGCTGGTTTTGACGCAAAAGAGAATTTAATTTGGTCAAAAAAAGAAAAAGAAAAAAAGTGACATTTAATAAAAGAAAAATGTTTTATTCATTAACTTATAACCTTATAATTGCCTTTAAAATAAAATGACATAACTTGAACATAGTAGCCTGATAGAAAATGATAATTTAGAAGAAAAGTGGTCAGACGGACTTAGAGGCTTTTGCATCTAAACTCTTCATTTGATATACCTGTAATGTTTAAGATTTAAATTATTGCCACCTATTTGAATGCCATTCAAATAGGTGAGTACAAGTGCATGTGCGCACACACACACACACACACACACACACACACACACACACACACACACACACACACACACACACACACACACACACACGATGCAAAGGAATTGGCTCCTACAGTCATAGATATTAGTTATTCATTAACTCATCTTATAACTGGGCTCAATAGTCTGTGATATTAGTTATTAATTTACATTAGGTTATCTTATAACTGGGTCAGAGATATTAGTTATTCATTAACTTGCTGTTATGGGGTTGTTGAACAGCTAAGGCCTTTAGTAAAGACTGGAACCACAAAGAGGAACCATAATGTGAAGAACAAAGAGGGAAGGTTAGTGTTAAAGTTCAACCTTAAAGCTTCTCCACACAGAGCAGCTGCTGGAGCACAAGGTGAATCAGTCTCTAAAGCGCCACCCAGTGGACAAAGATGGGACTAGTGATGATAGGACGCATGAAAACCTTACTTTAGACACACAGATTGAGACTCCACTGTTGTGTGTGTGGTAATATTCTCCCTCCACACACTGATGAAGAGGTGATGGAGACTCCACTGTTGTGTGTGTGGTAATATCCTCCCTCCATACACTGATGAAGAGGTGATGGAGACTCCACTGTTGTGTGTGTGGTAATATCCTCCCTCCACACACTGATGGGCAACCTGGATGGTGGTAGTCCAGAGCTATATATATATATATATATATATATATATCAATCAAATAAATGATTGTGATGTAAGTGCTTGGTTGGCTAATTTCATTTGATGCCTCAAATAGTGACTTAAATAGGCCTATTGCCTTTACAGTAAAAAAAAACAGGGGTGTTTCTAAGTTTCATAAACATCTGGGGCTTAGGCCAGAGGGAAAATGAAAATGCCAAAATTATTTGTATGCTTTATTTTGCATGCAAATTTTTTCATAATGCTTTACCTAAATAAACAAAATACACCGTTTATTATAGCTTTCCATATCTGCCTGACTGCTGCGCTGCTTATCCCCAAACATATAAAGTTCCATTCAAGCTATTTCAGAGTAAAATTAATACAAGTGAGACAGACCTTACACACACACACACACACACACACACACACACACACACAGACACACACACGGATCTGGCTGGGGATAGGATAGGTTAATTCACTTGAGGTGGTAAACAGGTTATGTTTTTAAACTGTTTATTCTCTTGCCAGATGGACTATCTAGACTAGGCTACTTATAAATATTTATAAATATTTTTAATTGTATTTATTTATTTTACCCAGAAATTAAATTTGGGGCTAATTAAATAATATCCGGGGCTTTAGCCCCAAATAAAACAGTATAGTGACGCCCCTGGGTTCTGGGTTCAGAGTCTGTGTTTAGGATGTCTGGGTTAAGGTTCTGGGTTCAGGGCCTTATCGACCAGGTAAACACGCGTCCTGCCGTCCTCTGAGCTCCAGGAAACGCACCAAGTTCCAGGAGGTTCATATTTAGCTCAGACCTTGTTCACTCAATACATCCATGATCCAAAATCTGACGGCAGCTGACCTCAGATCTGGTGAATTGGGCTTTGATTTCTTTTACTTCATACGTTTCAACCAATCCTGTTGCTGGAGGCAGAGTTATTGCAGACAAACTAGACCAGCACATGAAAATTTTAAAGTGTAAATACACAAACACATTCCTGTATAATAAATTGAGGTGTATGACAGCTCCCTCAGCTGGACAGTTTGGACAACAGTCTCACACCAAACCACATTTTCCGTTTGAACCAACGTAGCCAGAGTACATTGATGTGAGACCGGGTTGGCGGTTTGAACATGTTGTAGTAGCAGAGAATGGCCTGCGGGGGCAGTATGTACATTGTTAAATACATGAATAGGCTTGAATTTAGTAGTTATATGGATGTTTTATATTTGTACAAAATGGATTATGTGAACATTGCTGAATAACATTCATCATGTATATTAAATGTATTGCAGGAGTTTAGCTTGACATTAACCAAATTAAAGGACAATTAAATGAACTGCACCAAACATGCAGAAGTCAATGTAGGATTTTAATATACAGTATAAACAAAAACACTTGACATAAGTTTAATACTTATTTTTGTAAAGGGAAGCAGAGGAAAACATTTTCCCAAATCAATCTTTTCAAAATGTCACAACCATTCAGAAAGCAAGTGAAGAGGTTTGTGTAAAACCAGTCCTCCCTGACCAGCTCTGTCCCTGACTCTAAACCCTGACTCTTAACCCTAACGCTGAACCCTCTGAGGGCAGGAAGACGCTCCTTCAGTGTAAAGGTTCAAGAAGACACTCCTTCAGAGTAAAGGTTCGAACCACGGAGAAGGAAGAAGAAGGGGAAGGAGTAGAGAGTAGTGAAGTAGTGAGGTTAGTGACAGACGTGAGGGAAAGGCGTGTGGAAGCACACGGGTACATGTGGGGTGAAGAAGATCACTCCCACTGGAGGTCATTGATCCATCAGCCTCAGACCGCTGAGCTCAGCAGGTCTTCTGGAGGACGAGGCTCAGATGAACTGAGTAGACGGGACCAACAGGATGTCAGTATCAGGTGGGGTTCAGCTCAGGTGAGTCTGCCCCCGACCAAACAGGATCAGGTGAGGTTCAGCACAGGTGAGTCTGCCCGGGCCAAACAAGGAATTGGATTAGGTTCAATATTCAAAAGATGCAACATTATCTGAACCAAGAGACGTCATTAAGGAGGAGGCAGGCTATAGGGCGCCTTGCTGAAGGACGCATCACTTTATTCTGAGGACTTGAACCCAGCACCATTGGTCTGAGAGTTTACCCCCCAACCCCCTACCTAGTCTACTATGTCTAGATAATGCAAACTTACGAGGAATTCTTAATGGTAGAGTCCTGGTCGTCCCCAGGATTTGCCTTCCAGATGTATGGCTCCGTCAGTAGGCTACTCCAGATTCCTGGTCTGGATACAAACATAATTTGTCTCTAATGTAAGGTAACAAACACAGTAGTAGTTTGGCTCTAATGTAAGGTCACAAACAGAGTAGTAGTTGGGCTCTACATGCGCGTAAAAAATTAGCAGCTGTAGTGTGTGATAACCAACAACAGTAGTATGCCTTAACTTGTACTGGACAAACTAATCCTGTGTTGAAACAAGTCCACTCTGTTTACTTTATGCAAACTGACGAGGATCCTTGTTGGTAGAGTGATGTCGTCCTCCAGAGTCTTGGCTCCTCCATCAGCGCTCCTCAGAGTCCTGGTCTGGAACAAACAGCGCATGTCTGGCCCCAACGTCTGGTAACAAACATGTAGTTTGTCTTATTTTTAAGCTCTTTATTTCCACTTTGTTAGGTTAATACAAACTTACAATCCTTGTTGGTAGAGTGATGTTCATACTCCAGATTCACGCCTCCCCTACCAGCTCGCCTCTGCTCCAGAAACGCTTTCCAGTAGGGAAACGCAGCGGTAGTTTGTTAACGCATGTCAAAGTAACAGCAGTATTTTACCCTTTTCAAGTCAACCATGTTATGTAAATACAAACTTACGATGAATCCTTGTTGGTTGATTCCTAGTCGTCCTCCAGTGTCTCAGCTGATCCATCAGCTCTCCTCAGACAGAGTCCTGGTCTGGAACAAACAGTGGAAGTCTTGCTTCAACGTGTGGTAAAACAGATGTAGTTGTCTGGTATATTAACAAACACCGGTAGTTTGTGGTAGAAGTATTCTACGAGAAATGGCAGTGAGTGTGATGATCACTTCAGAGTCAGGCTCCATCTACCCCACGACAGACATCCTCCACCAGGCAGGGCCTCCATCAGCTCCCCCACCAGGCAGGGCCTCCATCAGCTCCTCCACCAGCTTCCATCAGCTCCTCCACCAGGCAGGGCCTCCATCAGTTCCTCCACCAGGCAGGGCCTCCATCAGCTCCTCCACCAGGCAGGGCCTCCATCAGCTCCTCCACCAGCCTCCATCAGCCCCTCCACCAGGCAGGGCCTTCAGCATGGCTCCTCCATCAGCTCCTTCAGCCATGGATTCCTAGTCTGGTTACAAACACAGTTGGTCTCAGACGTAAATCATTTGCGGACGCAACACACCCCACCTCCTGCATCTGAGGTTCACTTGTAAAATGGAAGACAGATTTAAACATATTTAAACACTTAAATTAGACAACGTCTGCAGATTGACGTGTTCAGCAATTCATCCACTACGGTCGTAGCAGCACTAGTAACAATAATGGCTCATATGACTCCTACATAACCCCATTATGAATTAACTCAAATCACAGCTTGGCACAGATTTAAAGTCATAAGATGATCAAAATAAGACCTAAACTATCCATCCTGGCACCACAAGCAATGCATGGGGTTTGCTTGTGGTGCCAGGATGGATAGCCTCTCAGCAACAGCAGCAGGTTTATATTAGCATTTGCCCAACAAAAAACTTATTTGACTCTTCCGAAACCGAGTTACACAATTAATTTAACTATTATTTTATAACTCAAGACTAGAAAAGACTGGAGAGACCAGACATGAGCATCCCATTTTGGGAATGAAGACAGAGCAGTCCACAAAGTTTAAAAAAGTGGTTCAGCCCATGCATTGAAACTGACCTGAGAAGACTCTACTCACACACCAGAGCACTGACCTGTTCTGGAGGACTTCTGACAGGAGGTGGAGGTCTGGCTCTGGGTGAGGAGGTGGAGGTCTGGCTCTGGGTGAGGAGGTGGAGGTCTTGCTCTGGGTGAGGAGGCAGACACCTTGGGACAAACTACACGTTACCTTTTTGACCTTGTACAGTTCTAGAGTTTCTTCTACTGTAACATGTGGGAAAGACGGCCATTATTTTAGCTTTGATATTATCCGATTGGTAACTCAGTACCAAAGTCGTTGTTTAAAGTCATTCCATTGGGTAGGGTTTAACTTCAGTGGCAATTAAGGACACCAGATATTTAGAACGTATAAAAGCTGAAGCACCAAAGAACACTAAGCAGAATCGATTTTAAATCAAATATACTCAGCCATATTCAGGTGCTGGGTTCCGTTGAAGAAATGCCAAATTGTCTTCCACCTTGAAATGCTTTTCAGCCTTCACGATGGTCAGAAATGGGCCCGCAAGTAGAATGCTATTTTGTACGCAGCGAGAGTCCCGTCAACGTGGTTAAAATTACGGCGCAACCGTCGGAAATTATTAACATATTGTACGATGTACGTGTCAGTATGTATTTAATATCAAACTTAAGTTGTTTAAGATGAGGGGCAACAAATCCCAATGGAAACCGACTGAAAAATAGTTTCCGTTGGCAACGGCTCGAGGTTACGCAAATACAATCCAGAACGTTCCGCCAGATACCCTCAGGGGATTCACGTCCAACTAACTGCAGCGTGGGTTCTTATGGTTGTCAAGACCACAACGTTCTATGCTAACCATTGAGGCTAAATCAAGTGACTGCACTCAGAACCTTCCACGGCGGGGAAGCACAAACCGTCCGACTGGAATCAGAACATTCCGGCCGGAACCAACCAAAATAAAAAAAACAGAACCAGTGCCTCACCTTGAGCTGAACGGAGGAAGATCCTGAAGTCCATCGATGGTCTTCATTAAAACACAGCCAACAGACTTACCTTGATGTGATCTGTTTGTTGCTGTTTGTCATTACTACTATTCAGTGTAACTTTACATTAATATGCACCCTGTGTGTACAAGTTATATCACTCAAAAACGTACGAAGAACTAGCATGTACTACCCACAACAACTTTAAACCTCAAATCCTTGCCTAAAAACGATTAGGCAAGGATTTGCGGAATCATTCAATACAAAACCGTGTCTACATTTTACAATAAACAATTATCTAGATTATTCAGGGTACAAACCATACAGAGCAAATCTAAACATTGATCTCACAGAGAGCCGACCATAGCTCTGCAACGTCACCCTGACCGCCTCATCACCAACAGCAAATCATACCAGTCAGCCAACACATGTACAAGTCCAGTGAGAAGTGGGCATTTGAGCGAAAGGACTGCCCATGATAAAATGAAGCCCAATTCCTGAACTATCTAACCATCTTCATGGTTTAAAGATTTACAGATTGACATGCCATTGTGTTCTAATCACCTTTGTCTTCTCCCTCGTTACTTATAAAACTCTACATCTCCATCGTTAGTGTTGCATCCTACTCATGAGGGTGTGGTCTGAGTGAGCAGAGATGCATGCTGGGATACAGTGCTGTCTGAAGTCTTCAGTTCTATGGACACGCCCCTCAGGAGAAACCAAGTGTTTGAGAATCTGTCGTGACATCAGTAACATGAGCTGGAATATCCTTCAAGATGGCACCAGGATTCTCAGAGGAAGAAAGGCCAAGAGGAAGATGTGAGGGTTCTTTCTCTCAGCCAGTGGAACACAACAACGGTCTTCATTAGAGTACCATGGAACAATTTGAAACGTTCTCTTGTATACACCGTGAAGCCCCAGTGAAGGTTTCCTTACCTCCTCAG